>NC_140948.1:103502528-103645028 GCF_014529385.1 Adiantum capillus-veneris | reverse complement strand
GCTGAAGTTGCTTATCCTCGAGCATTTCCCTGATGAAATGATACTTCACATCCACATGCTTTGTCTTTGAGTGATAAACTGGATTGCGAGCCAATTGTATAGCACTTTGACTATCACAATATAACACAGGCATCTCTTCTTTGATTCCCAAATCTGTTACTAGTCGATTAAGCCAAATTGATTCTTTGCATGCCTCTGATGCTGCAACATATTCAGCCTCTATAGTAGACTGAGTAACACAATCTTGTAATCTAGAACGCCATGATACTGCTCCACCAGCCAATGTAAAGACATACCCTGACGTAGACCTTCGGTTGTCTAAGTCACCTGCATAATCCGAGTCTATAAAACCCTTTACACTTAGCTCCTGACTCCCATAGCATATACGCATACTCTTTTTAGCTTTCAGGTATCTCAATATTCCTTTCACTGCCTCCCAATGTTTCTTGCCTGGGTTTGACATGTATCGACTTACTACTCCCATTGCAAATGCAATGTCTGGGCGAGTAGCAATCATTGCATACATCAAACTACCCATTGCAGACGCATATGGAATCTTATCCATCTCAGCCTGTTCTTCCTTAGACACACGACAATCTTGTTTGCTAAGTTTCACATATGGTGGCAATGGAACACTCAATGCCTTTCCCTTCTCCATATTGAAACGTTGCAAAACCTTGTCAATATACTCCATTTGAGATAACCAAATCAACTCCTTTGATCTGTCTCTCTCAATGCGCATACCAAGTATATGACTTGCCTCACCCATGTCTTTCATGTCAAACGATTTTTCCATCTTTGACTTCAAAGCTGAAATTTCTTCCAAGTGCTTGCCAGCAATCAACATGTCATCCACATACAAAATAAGGATCAGTCAACTGCCATCCTTAGCCTTCTTTGTATATAGACAGTGATCGAACTCACTACGGTTGTAGCCTTGAGAAAGCATAAACTTGTGGAACTTATGGTACCATGCCCTCGGTGATTGTTTTAAGCCATAAAGACTCTTTAACAACCGGCATACCAAATCTTCCTTGCCTTTCTCAATGAACCCTTCTGGCTGCTGCATGTAAATTTCCACATCTAAATCACCATGCAAGAACGCTTTCTTGACATCCATTTGGTGCAACACCAAATCTAATATGGCAACCAATGCAAGAAATCATCTCAATGTAGTCATCTTGACCATCGGAGAGAAGACTTCATCAAAGTCAATGCCTTGTTCTTGCTTAAAGCCCTTGGCAACAAGCCTTGCTTGTACTTTGGCTGACTATCATGAGCGGTGATCTTATACCTGTAAACCCATTTACAAGGTAGAGACTTTTTGCCCTGTGGTAACTAGCTTCCATGTCTGGTTTTTATGCAGAGCTGTCATCTCTGACTGCATGGCCAATTGCCAATTCCCGAAGTCCTTCATTTGCACTGCTTCCTTGTAACATGAAGGCTCATTGCAATCAGTCAACATGACATAGTTCATAGATGAAACAAACCTATCAAGAGGTCGCATGATACGTCTAGATCTACAAAAAATAGGTGGCTCGGGCTCAGCCACAACCTGTGGTTCCACCCTATCCTGTCCTTGCACTTCTTGAGCCCTGACATTTTGTCTTGCACGTGCAGGTCCATCTTCTTGGAAGACAACTCTTCTAATCTCCTCAACCCTCTCTGGTTTAGAATGATATTTGGCTTCATTAAAGTGAACATCATTGCTGCGGATAACCTTTCTGGATTCGGGATGCCAAAGTCTGTACCCCATCGCACCAGAATTACCATAGCCTAGAAAGATGCACTTTCTACTCTTTGGCTCAAGTTTGTTCCTAAATTCCTTTGGAACATGAGTATATGCCTCACAGCCAAAGACTCTGAGATGCTTGTATGAGGGCATTTTGCCTGACCATACCATCTCTTCCACTGAATCCTTCTGCAAAACCTTGCTAGGAGATCTATTTATAAGATGAACAATTTTTGATACAGCTTCAGCCCAAAACCCATTTGGTAGATGTGCATTAGACAACATACTTCTAACCTTCTCTTGTATGGTCCTACTCATCCTCTCAGCAACACCATTTTGAGGAGGATTGTAAGGAGCAGTAAGTTCACGTTTTATACCTTTTGACTCACAAAATTCCTGAAAGGCCTTTGAAACATACTCTCCACCATTGTTAGTGCGTAAGCATTTAAGCTTCTTGCCACTCTGATTCTCCACAAGTGTCACAAACGTTTTGAAAACACTAAACGCTTCATCCTTGTGCTTGAGAAAGTAAACCCATTCTTTCCTCGAGTAATCATCTATAAATGTCATAAAGTAAGAAGATCCCCCTAGAGATAGGTTAGGCATAGGTCAACACAAATCACTATGAACAAGTGCCAACTGTGTATCTCTTCTACTGCTTCTATGCTTATGTGGTTGCTGTGTTTGCTTACCATATAGACAATGTTCATAGAATTCAAAATCATTAAATGACAAGCCAGGCAAATAACTAGAACGAGACAAGATTTCCATTCCCTTCTTGGACATATGTCCTAACCGGCTATGCCACAAAGAAACATTCGGCTGCTCGGTTACATTGATTACATTTTTAGAGACATTTGATACATAAATCATGTAAAGCCCTCTAGACTTTACTCCATGTGCTACTATCATAGAACCCGTCGATATCTTCCACATGTTCTGTCCAAAAGTGGTGACGTAGCCAGCATCATCAAGAAACCTGTGCTGATCAAGCTCTTTGTAATTGCGGGAACATGTTTCACATTCTTCAGCGTGAAAGAAGAGCCATTCTAAAACTTCAATTGAACATCTCCAACACCTAAGATTTCACATGTCTGTCCATTTCCTAGCCGAACATGATCTTTAGTGTCACATAAGAGGTAAACCACTCCTTGTTTGGAGACACATGAAGTGATTCCCCTGAGTCTATAATTCAGTCATTCAGTGCATTTCCATCAGATGCTGAAAGAAGAGCTGAGTCCATTGTATTCTTCAAGAAGTAGATGCCTCCTGACACTAGACTGTCATCCTCTGCAACAGTGTTTGTCACATTTATTTCTTGAATCTTCACTGAGGACTTGTTCTTCTCACCATGGTCTTCAGCTTTCTCTTTTCCTTTTTCTTCTTTCCATTCTCTGCAGTCTCTTTTCATGTGACCCTTCTTGCCACAATGGTAGCATTCTATGTCATTCTTACCTTTAGCACTGCGGGACTTGCTACGAGACTGATTCCTCTTGCCACCTTTGTACTTTTCTTTGGTCCTTCCCGTGACAACTAAGGCTGTTCCTTTGCCTTTGTCCATTGTCTTTCTGTTGGTTTCTGCAGTAAGCAGACTTCCTTCTACACCTGCTATGGTCAAACCATCTGGAGGTGCAGAATTACTCAAAGCTGTGCGAAAAGTGTCCCAACTTTCCGGCAATGTGATCAATAGGAACATAGCTCTAACAGGTTCATCAAACTTGACACCTTGAGCTGACAACTGACTGTAGATGGTGTTGAATTCATTCAAATGATTGGACATAGGTGTCCCTTCTTTCATCTTCAAGTCAACAAGCTTCTTAAGCCAGTATACCTGTGAAGCTGCACTCTGCTTCTCATAAAGATCACTCAGCTTTGTCCATGCTTCATAAGCCGACATCTCATCTGCTACATTGAAGTAAACGCTTTCTTCTAAAGTCAGCATAATGGTAGAAAGTGCCAATTCATCCATTTCGCTCCATTCATCTTCGTCCATATCTTGTGGTTTTATCCCCTTGAGCTTTATAGGTTTTATCTGCTTCTTTTGTACCAACACGTGCCAAATCTGTTTCTTCCACAATGGGAAATTGGTTCCATCCAGCTTCTTGATATTGTAAAGAGCAGTGTCCTGTGATCCAGCCATAGCTACGCTTCACAGTAGTTTACTTTCCTAGGAAACAATTCGGCAGAGTTTCCCCTGGAAACTGAACTCTAAACCAATATCAACCTGTCAAATGAACCAAGAAAGCTTCAGATTCTGCAAAAATTTCGGTAGAGTCTCCTTTGTAAAATGGCTCTGGTGTACTCAAAAAACAGACCAAAAACAGCTCAAAAAACCACTGTCTCTCTAACACTGTAAGCTATGGGTAAACCTGTCCTGCACCTGTACTGTCTCTCACTGTCATGTCACTGTCCTGTAAGCATAGACTGCGACAATGCCTCAACGGCAGTAAAGCAAAGATGCAATCCCAACTGTCTAACTCACAGTCAATACATCCTAGCTGCCTATCTAAGGGTGCTCGAGGGATCGCTCCAAGACCTGTATCACCGAAAGGATCTCAACGTTCGAGAATCCCCCAGCTCAATAAAACCTCACTCGACCCTCAACAAAGGCTGCAGTAAATCTGACAGTACATAGACTTCCCACAAAGTCATACATCCACAAATTTCCCACTGTATGTTGTAACCGCTGCGACGGTTGTTTGCTGCGTGACTCACAGCCAACAAACCCTCAACAGACATACATCATCTCTGACAATACATCCCATGTGGAAGTACCTGCAATGTCAGGATGAAATCTGGAATATCAAGGAGCAAACACAAGCTACCTGATGAACTAGTGGATGTCGCCTACAGTCTGTGTGTAGGTGCGTCCGTGTCGTATGTGACACGCCTCCAAGAACTGTGAGCCGTCCTTCGTTGTGTAGACAGCCACAAATCAGCACTCTGGAAGTGAAAATATCCTCAGCACCTGCAGGCGTAGGTCGAAACCCCAAATTTGCAGAGTCGGATATGCACCCGCCGAGACCACGTTGTCGAAAATGGCCTGCGCAGAACTTTGTCGAAGCCAAACGGTGGCCGAGATGACCTCAGAATGAAATTCTGAGAACACCAAGCTCTTCGGGCTTACCTATAGGATTTGGGGCCGTGTCTTCGCCTGTCGAATCTCACTCCAATCTGAGCAGGTGACTCTGACTACCTGCAAATGCTGCCCCGAGCCTCGATCTGAGCTCTGATACCAGTTGAAGGAGTACGAGCGGAAGTGTGACGCGAGAGAGAGTGCGAGAAGAAGAGCACGACGATATGGTGAACTCGCTCTACTGTAATGTGTAGAGCATAGTGAGTTCTTATTAGGTTTTTACAAAAGAATATGTGTACATACCTGGCGGCCCGCCCACTTACCTGGGCGACCACATTGGGCTTTATACCTCAACGTATGGTTCACACTCTTTGATTAGCTTTCAAGCTAAATCTTTACGAAGCTCCTTAGGTGGAAAACCATTGACTAAAAAGTTAATAATTCTCTCACTCCATTCAAGCATTGTATCAACCATAAATAGGGAAGTATCGCGTAAATCATTATCAATTCCTATAGGGGCTTCTCCATTGGGTATGATAGACAAAGGATCATCCATGATCAGAAATGATCAGCCATGAAATGTTTTTTTCTAGGTCTCACAACAACAGTGAAGTCAAACTCAAGAAGAATTAATAACCAGTATGTAATTCTTCATGTGGAGCATGGTTTATTTACCAAGTATAGTAGCACTTGGTGATCTATATGAAACAAACTTAGTGGCAAGAAGATAATATTGAAACTTCTTCTCTGCATAAATCATACCCAACCCCTTTCGTTGTATAGTGGTGTAGTTCATCTTGGCATTGTTTAGCTGGAGACTAGAAAAGCTAATGGGGTAGTCTAGGTTATGCTCTCCGGACTGAGTTAAAACACAACCAATAGCAAATTTTGACACATCAATATGCACATGAAAGATTATATCCCAATTTGACATTCATAGGATCGGGGCACTCGCTAGATCCTTCTTTAATAACTCATAGGCCTAGTCACATTCTTCGGTCCAAATAAACTCAATAAGAATCTTGTACAAGGGACGAGCATATTAGCAAAGAAAAATATAAACCATCGATAATAACCAACATGGCCCATAAATCTTTTCACTTCCTTATAGTTTGTTGGTGGGGAATATTCTAGAATGACTCTAATTTTTCTCTCATCTATAGAAATCCCATTTTTGGACACCATATGCCCTAAAATCACTCCATGTTTAACCCAAAATTGGCATTTGAAGGGGTTCAATGAGATGGGATATAATCTGCATTTTTCAAATACCTTTCTTAAACAAGCCAGATGCTCCTCCCAAAAGGAATGAACACACAAGTCATCTAAGAAGGCATCAACAAACTCCCTTAGATACTCCTTGAAGGCAATGTTAATTACTCTTTGGAATGTAGCAGGGTCAAGCCAAAAGCCATCACTCAAAATGCAAATGCACCAAATTTAGTTATGAAGGCAGTTTTAGTTTGGTCCTCTAGTGCAATCATGTAGCCCGAGTACCCATCTAGGAAACTATAAGCCGCCTTACCGGCTACTCATTCAAGCACATGTTTTGAATATGGAAATGGATAGTGATCTCTCCTAGTGGCTGCATTCACCTTTTTAAGGTCCACACACACTCGGAGCCTCCCATTCTTTTTTGGCATGATGACCATTGGGGACACCCATTCAGAGTGCTTCAATGGGGTGTATGAATTCACATTTGATAAGTTTTCCAATCTCTTCTTTAATTATCTTTGCATACTTAGGATTCATTTGGGTAGGGATGTTGTTGGACCAGTTTAGCAGTGCTAACCATTGGAATTGTATGTTGTACCACAAAAGGTGGAACACCTTTCATATCATGGTATGTCCAAGAGAATTCATCCTTGAATCCCTTAAGGAGTGCTTTAAGGTCTTCATCTTCCTTCTCTATGGGATCTTGGGAAATAAAGAGTGGTTTAGACTCCTCACGTGGTTTTTCTAATTCAATCTCCTTCAACATTGCCGTACCATCGTATACTCACTTACTTTCTAATGTAGGCGTCCTTTGGGCTTTGGTGTAGAGCACCTTATGCTCTCCTATGGTATAAGATTTAAAATGTTCAGGTGTGGGGTGTAAGTCTACAGCCTCTTGTTGTTCTAAGTTCTTGGCCTTCGCTTCTGCTTCTTTTTTTTGTTGGGCTAACTTCCAATTCTGTTATCTCCTCGCTGCATGGCTCAACTTGGGCTTTTTTGCAATCTCTATTTGGGCAATGTCATGGGGTTGTGGACTACACCACATGACACGTTGGAGGTATTCACCCCAATTGTCTACTAGCTTTTGATGAGCATCCAAAGCTCCCACATAGCAAAGCCATTTTGCAGTGGATTTCTTTTCATTCATCCAAGCATGCACATTTTCTCGATATCACCACCTCTTATAGCTCCTCTTTTTCTTGCCTACGACCCACTTTTGATTTACATCTAGATTTGACTCACTAGATTGGTCCTCGCTGGTGTTCGGATGAGCTAACATAGGTTGATGTACTCATTCTTGAATGTTTTGACTCTAAAATTGCTTAATCTCCAAATTTGTGAGGCTCAAAATCAATTTCACTTTTGGATTCAGTCTCTGAGTTGCATTGATCAGAGTCTTCTATAGAGTCATCGGTGGCACTGTCAGGTTGGTCTACAAATTTCTTACCCTTAGAGGATATATTCATTGCATTTATCATGTTTAGGGGTGCAACATGTGGTAACGCTTCCCCCTCTCGTGGTGTGACCCAAATGGTTTCTCTGTTTCCCTTGGTGTCTATGGTTGTAGCTAGGTGTATCCAATCAACATTATCTGACTCCGTCATATCCGATAACACATCCATATAAGGAGAATCCTGGCCAATATTTGTATCCTTCTTACAAGTATAATAGTATTGTAGTGGGGTTGAGTGAGCTGCGGTGTCAGATTGATGATCAATAATGGCTCTACTTCCTAGGGGGTGTACTTTATCAATCACCAAATCCACTCTAACGACAATATTGGAATTGCAGATAGACATGGTTTTTAGACCAATCATGGACCATTTGTGCTTCCCTCATTAAAGGTTGTCCTAAGATCATTTCATATGACATAGGGTGCTTAGAGAAATCCATCACGATGAAAGTATGTCGTACCCTGTGCCCTAGAACTTTGATCTTAAGATCCCTAAGCAATGAGCATCCCAATAGGTTTTGTAATGGTACCATTGGCCATCTTTACCACAATGTTTGTAACTTTGAGGTGGGGTTTTCCCATGGATTCCCAACATTTTTTAGTAATGATGCTAACTCTCGCACCACCATCAAGAATTCCCTTTACAGTTAATCCCTTTGTAGTGATAGGTAGGGTTGCATTAGACTCGTCACCTTCAAAATACTACCCTAATTTGTTGATGGGTACCTCGAAAACAGACTCTTGTCCATCTAAGTTAAGTGATTGAACTTGATTCTCCTCAATACTCATAATTGAATCAGGCCTATTCATTTGCACAAACTACAGTAATGCAGCCTGTAGCTCCCCATTGAGGAATGTTGAATTGCAAAGAATAGCTTAGGATCTCCGTATAGCTTTGCTATCATAGTGGTTCGGACCTTTGAAGACATGAAATCCACTAGCTTGGTAATATTCAAGGGCATTTTGTGAGGTGTAGGTTCTTGACTAGGAGCTTGTGAGGATGGAATCTCCCCTTCCTCGATGGGATCAAGCATTCCTCACTAAACATCCTTTCATACAAGAAAGGTGTATGCACACTTTTTGATGTCTTGTCCTCACTCTCTTCTTGAATGATACTGGGTATGGATAACGGTCTATGGTTTGTGTGGTGAGGATGGACTTGAGTGGGAAACACTGTGTCAAAAATCTTCACAATTCTAGCTTCTGGTTCTAGCTTTCTTTGAGCCTCCTCCAGCAAACCTCTTAGGTGTTGAACTCGCTCAATCTCCTCTATTGGGTTTGGGTAAGTCCCAATATTCTTCTTGTGTTTTTCCTCTTTTGACCCTCGTGACTTATCTTAGGGTTTCCTGATTGGATTTGGAAACACTTGTTGCTTCAGGGATTTTATATAGCTCTCCCCAATTGGGTTTTGTTTGGCTCCATCTCATGGTGTTCTTTGTTGGATTTTCCCTTTGTGGTAATGGTTTTGGTTTCCATTGTTTCAATTGAATTTGAATCATCCTTGGGGTCTCCCATATACACAGGAGCATCTCCTATACCTTTGTTTGTCTTGGAACTCGGTTTTGAACTTCCGGTATTTAGCAATCTCTTCCTTCATGTTTTCTTTTTCTTTGCTCAGGCAATCAATGTAGTATCTCTCTCTTCAAGGATATGGTTTGAATTTTTGAGCATTGATCATGTAATGACATTGGAGGGTACAATGGGTGATATTGTTGATGTCCCACTAGCATTTTTGACCAAATTCAAGGGTGTGATCTTGGGTGCATTTGGCTTAGGGGGGCACTGTGAAATCAAATGATCTATGCCACAACAATTACATGTGAGTATTGGCATTGCGAACATTCTCCCTTGACTGGTTTTCACCTGTGTGGAATTCTTTTGTAGCTTAATAGGACATTCAGCTATCTGATGTGGTCCACCACACTCGTAGCATTGAAGAGGTGGTCTCCTAGCCATGAGGTTGATGTCTTGACCTCTTAATGCGAGAGCAGCTGCTTGATAAACAGGCTTGACTTGCCCCCAACAATCTTCCATGTAATATATTGGACACTCTTCAAGAGTATCCATCCCATAGGCAATACTAGTGCCTATTTCTTTCTCACATCCATTCAAGAAAGCACTAGATGGTCCGTAACCCATATGATTCACAGGCATGACTCTTGGATATGAGGGATGTGATCCTAGCACTAGAGTTGGTAGCAATGTAGCTTGAACAACATTTTGGGCTCTAGGAACCATGTGTTGTGATTGTTTCTCAATAGGTGGGGCAAGCATCAATGCAGGAACTTGAGGTGAATCTGTACAGGCCAAAGGTGGTCTATTCCCCATCACACGTTTGAACATTATGCAATCCTTAGCTTGGTGACTGTACCTACCCCATGCATTGCAATTCCCGTTGAATTTTACTCTAAATGTAGGGCATTCACTAGTGCTATGTGGACCAAAGCAAACTTAGCACCATGGTTGTTCCCTTCATGGATACATATGATTCTTTTGTGGAGCACGATTATCTCTAAGACTTCTTGAATGGCCTTGGTGAGAACTGCCAGATATCCTTGGCTCTTTAACAATAGGCTTTATGGTCATTGGCTTGTGCTTGGATGCTTGCAAGCTACTAGACTTTGGCTCAGAGGACACTCTTTCACCTGCAATCATTAAATTGTCTTCCAATTGGATTGCATTGGTAGTGACTGCCTCCCAGGTAGTAATACCTCTAATGACTAGGCCATTATGGATATTTTCATGTTGCAATCCTCGAAAAAGTCTATCGAGAAATTGGTTATTGTTGAAACACTCATTTACAGGACAAAGAGAGTTTGAGTGCTTTAGACAACTGATAAACTCTCATTGACTCACCTTCCTCACGTTCGGCCTTTTGTAGCTAAGATGCTACACCCCAAAGCACACCTTCTTGCATGTACTCCTTCAGGAACAATCTCCGAAGAGTAGGGTAAATCATTTTATGTTCCATCCTTAAGGTCCTATACAAATCCCCAGCCTTCCCACTCAAAGTCAAGCTTAAATCATTGCATTTATGTAGTTCATTGTGTTCTCCTAGGGAACCACATCCTTGTTCAAATACTTTGATGTGCTTTCGAGCATCTTCGTCCCCATTGAATTTTTGTGTAAGCTTTGCAATTTGTACCACTTTACCCCTAGGTTCTCTCTTAGGTGCATGATGCATATTCTCCGTTATAGATCAACCTATCATTTGAGCAAATGCTACCAAATCACCTATGTGACGAGGTATGGTCGGTGGAGTCGCTCTTGAAATCATATGTGGAACAGGGGTGGTTATTGGCCTTGGCATATATGTAGTCGATGTAGGATATGGAATATGACCCACTCGGATAAGGGCTCGAGAATGACCCACTCGGATAAGGGCTCGAGAATGGCACTTGTGGAGCATATGTTATTGGTACAATTGGAGGTGTAGGAGCCATGTGTGGATAAGTGGCTATAGACACATACGGTCGAGGCCCAATGGTAGGTACTATGCCACTAGGTAGTGGTACGTCACTAGCCCTAGAGATCATGGGTGCATTCTCTATCAAGTCCATCACTGGGTGTATTATCTATTCTCGTGAAGGATTCCTCGCCGCGAAGAAGAGGGAGTCTCCATCGTTGCACTCAACCACCTTGCCACCACTGATGTTGTCGCAATGCTCAATTGCTCTCTCTCTCTCTCTCTCTCTCTCTCTCTCTCTCTCTCTCTCTCTCTCTCTCTCTCTCTCTCTCTCATGAGCACACAATGGAGAAGGAGATGGAGATAGGGCAAGAGCACTCTTCTTTAGCATGCACTTTTCAGGATGAGGGATTTAGGTCAAAATGGCCTTTTTATATGGGTTTGGCCCATTCACACATGGGCGCCCACTCCGGTCAAAGTAAAAAAACTATCAAATGAGATATGTGGTGTGCCTCTCATCAGGATCATCCAAGCACCTATGGGACTAACAAGCCCGGCCCATGACTCAAAACAATGTGATAAGGCGTCTGTCATTGGTTAACAGACCTACATGGTAGGGTTTTGTTTGACAAATGTTTTCACAAGAGGGGCAATATGGTCTAAGAATTCATGGAGTTCGGTTTAGCCATTGTGGAGCAAAGGTTATGAGGGTCCCTCTCACTCATGTCGTTGAGTGTTTACAATTACCTCCAACACACAAGTAAATCTGGTACTTGATGGATGTCATTGTTTTGGACATCTTTATATGAGACATATTCCACATGTGGAGAATTTGAGTCTCCCTGACTTGCATTGACACACGTTATTTTGATTATGTGTCACGATAGACTCCGCAGGTGCTAGTCGGATCCGTTTGTTAGACCATTCTAAGCACATTATATCAGGAACATTTCAGCGGCCCAAAATTGACAAATACCTAGTAAGACTTGTTAAGGTTACGAGTATTGTTAAACAAATTTAACGAATGGTTGTTTACACAGCTAGAAAAGTTATGTACTATTCATGAACATGTTATATTATTGGCTGATTAATTTTCATATTCTATTATGGTTCAACTAAGTTAGCACCGCTTTCACGTAATTGCAAGGAAAAATATTTAGTTCTTTTTTTGTGGGTTGTAGCATAATATTAGCCAAAATCATTGGAAACCAAGTATGGTCATGAAAATACAGGTTTGGATCCATTTTTGTTAAATGCATGCACACTAGGTGTTATGGTCCCTAATGTTTAGCAAAGACTGATTTGGAGCGGCATGAAAATTCATGAAATTGATAGTTTGTACAGTATATCGCACTATAAACCTCAATAAGATTAATTCAATAGAGGTCATGGCTTGGTTTGGGTGATAGATAAGTTAACTAAACTTTGTTAAACTTTGTACAATTTCTTAAATTCACTTTTACAACTCTAAAGTTAGCCAAGATGGTTGTTCTTAACATTGTTGATTACTCAGCAATGTTGCAAGGAATTGTGATCCCTATTTACCAATCATTTTCGAGAAATGTCTGTAAACGGTGGGGAACACACTGCAGTACTGTCAATCATCCAAAGAGGATAGGCTAATTACAAGTGTTAATCTTGTGCTAAAGGATATGCTAAGTGAGTATGTTAGCACTAAGGAGTCAAATTGGAAAGGTCATCTCTCTAGTTGGAGTTTGCTTACCATGATGCAAAGCATGTTGCGACTAAGTTTAGTCACTTCATGTTTAGGTCAATTTCTCAATCTCAAACACCAGTTCTATGGTGGGGTTGTCCACTGATGAGACATGATAACAAGCCAAGGACTATGTTGATAGAGTTATATCGGCATGTCACTTTTATGGAAAGTGAGAAGAGGTTATTTTTTAAAACACCTCTTAGTTGTGGTAATTAAGTATACTCTAGTGAGTTATAAATAGAGTTTACACACTATATTGTACACAAAAAGGTTGCAAAGGAAGTCATATCCTTTTTCTAAGTGAACCAAGTTTGTTATATTGAGTGTCTTGTTACATGGAAGCATTTGAATGTACATCATCTACTATGTAGAAACCCTATGGACACACAAATATTGCCATTTTTTGGCTCTCTTTAAGGTCTCAAAAATTTATTCAAGCCCAATAATGTTGATGTTGATCTTGTTATCATGTGTCAAACATAGGAAATATTGCGCTCATCATTCTACGGCAAAGTTGCCTTTGTATTAGCATATTTAGTTTTTGGTGTTATGCGCCCTTGGGCTTCTCCTTCTTCTTCTCTAAGTTTGTGTGCATTCTCACTACCCTGTTTTCCAATAATTGGTATCAAAGTAGAGGCTTTGGCATCCTAGGAGGCAACTCTCGTTAGCATCCTCTTGGCTCACTTTCTCATATCGAGGTGATATTTGGTTTTACCACTCATCTCAAGCTCCATTTCCATGACAGGTAGTAATATGCATGAAATTTCATTCTTTTGTGCAAGTTTTGTGATAGTGCATGCAATCAATTTTTAGTGTTCTATGAGTTGTGCTATATAGCACATGTAGGTTTTGTGTAGTTTTTCCTCTACACATGCAACTTTAAAGTCAAATGAAGTCATCTATCCTAATTTTCATGTATTATCTTCTAAGGACTAATTGGTAAGGACTGATTGGATGGAGACAACTACCCACTTTGGGCTTACATGATAAAATGTCTTGGAACATTATGCAATGTCATGGTCTATGACCAAGTTTGATGAAAAGTGCTTGTTGTTGATGTTATGTTGCTAGGATTTTTTGGCAAATATTGAGTAGGCACACTGGCATGCTAGAGATGCACATGCACATGTGGTGATTGTCTCTCTACTAAGCTTTCCATCACTCCACACATTTTCTCAAAAAACAACAAATTGGGGATGGGATAGTTTAGCTTCTTTGTATATACAGGACATAATAGGCCATAATTGCTTACTTGTGCAATGAATTCAGATCAAACATTATGCAAGTGGAGGATGATATGGCATGTGCCTTACATAGATTAAAGATCTGTTATTCAAACAATTCTTGATACATTACCACATATTAGGATTCAAGCCCTATTCAAGAGTTTTCTACTCATGGGAACAAGCCTTAAGGCATGCAGAGGGAAGTCCAACTTTGGTTGAGTTTGCATGACAAGCCTTCTATATATGTAAAGACACTATTACAAATTGATACAAGGCGTGTGTTTTGTCATTTATTTTGTCAAAGTTGATCTCTCTCTCTCTCTCTCTCTCTCTCTCTCTCTCTCTCTCTCTCTCTCTCTCTCTCTCTCTCTCTCTCTCTCTCTCTCTCTCTCTGCACTTGCACGTCTCCCCAAGCTGCCCTGGACTGCCCTCGTTGGCATCCACCATATGTGAGACAAAGGGGACTGGAGCTTGCAACTCACCACCCAGCCATGTCCTATATAGGCCCTACATTGCTAATAATAGGGCCCCCTTGACCGCATGGCTCCGTCCTGGCCCTTGGCCTACCAGGTCTTACCCTAGGCCTGACATTACTTCCCCTTGGAGAAGCGTTTCCGTCCTCAAAAACAAAAGTGGTTGTATCTTCATAAGAACACTAATGTTTAACACGGTAGAATCCTTCATGGATCCAGCTGTTCGTTTGACCAAGAGGAGGTTCAGAAGGATGGTCAATTAAACCAAGACTAACATCTTGATTTTTCACATTGTTGTCCCTTTGCGACCTTCTTGTGTAATCAACCCATAAACAACATAGTGTATAAACTCCAACTAGAACCCACAAGAGCATGCTAAATGAGTTATCACAGCGAGGATGTACTCCAAAGAGTACCTCTTTTCACTTTCCATGAATGTAACTGGCTGACATAACTCATTAGCAGAGTATAAGTCCTTGACTTGTTATCGTATCATATCAGTAAACAACCCCACCATAACTAGTGTTCAAGGTCGAAAACCTGACTTAATCATGAAGAGACTAAACCTAGTAGTAAACATGGTTTACCTTATGTTTAGAAAACTCTAGCTAGAGAAATACATGCTTTCTAATTGGATTGCTTGGTGCTAACATATGCACTTCGCATATCCTTTAGCACATTATTACAAATCTTTCTATCCTCTTTGGATAACTGATAGTATTGAGTTATATTTCCCCACGGTTTACAGACAGTATTCCAAAACGACTGGTAAGCGGGGATCACAATGGCGTACAACATTGTTGAGGAATCAACAATGTCATGAATAACCATCTTGGTTAACTTGAAAGATCCACAAGCACCCAAATTGAGCCATGACCTTTATTGGTGATTGTTAGATCTGTGTCATAAATGTGCATGTCGTTCCTTATCAACCTTTGCTAAGCACTAGGGCCCATAACACCTAGTGTGCATGCATTTAGCAAAACAGATCCGAACCTGTATATCCATGTATGTCCCTGGCCATTGGCCTAACATTGGACCATAATGGAATGTGAAAATTGATCACACCTAGGTACCAATGAAACATGTTCATCAACAGAACAGAGCCTTGCTACATGTATAAACAACCATCCATTAAAGTTGTTTAACAACACTTGTACCTTAGCAAGTCTGACTAGGTATCCGACAATTTTTGGCCACTAAAATTGTTCCTGATATGACGTGCTCAAAACGGTCTTATAAACAGATTTGACCAGCACCTAGGGAATTTGTTGTGACACGTGATTGATAGAAAAGGGCGCCAGCCCATGCAATTAAAGCATAATTTTTATAACTTTGCTGGTTTAAATTTTGTATCTGAAAGTCTCCTTTTGGCCATGTTGATCGAGACTTTTTAGACCTTTTCCCCTTGGGTAGCAACTGCATCTTGTGCGATATATGAGGAAACCAACTCTGTAAGTTGCTCTACCTAAGTAGCGAGCAGTTGAACTTGAACGGCTAATTTTTGAAATCGATCATCAAACTTTTGAAGATCACGTCATGTGACATACTCCTTTGCTTCAATAAATTGCTAGTATCCTCAAGAATCTCCAATACACTTTGGGGAGGAGGAGTCAATTCCCTCGGGGAAAGTTCAAAATTAAAAAGATGACTCTCACGTAAGTCCATATCCAGAGAATCAAACATGGGGTCCATGATGCAATAGGAAAGAAGTACCTTAACAATGTGATGCTTGGTCCTGCCTAATTGAAACCGGCAAGAGATGATGTCTTGATTCAAGAACCTCCTAGCCGTAGTATGCAACACAAACATCGATAATTAGCATTCATAATTATTCCTGCAACCGCAATTTGTGAATATATGTTCATCGAAAAACCAAGCCGTGCTTGGACCCTTGAATGTTCAAAATCTCTAAGTCGCTTTTAGGCCTCAACCCTTTGTAGACGTGAAAAACGCCTCGAATGAAGGCCTTGGAAATTAGACCTCAAAATCAAGAGATAAAATTCTACAGGCTATGCATAATTTTTAGTTTGCCAAAAGATATGTTGAACTTTACCAAACTCTTGTCGACAACCTGCACCTTGCTGGGCTCCTACGTCGATTGTCTATGCGGGGTGTGTGTCGGGGGTGGGCACGCACCCTTGCTTACTTCAAAGGTCAAAAACAGACCTCGCATGCAGCCGTTGGTGTGGAAACCTAAGGCCATCAATGGCTACACAACAAGCAGACTGCACCAAAGAGAGAAAACGAACTCCCGCCATGTGTGTTGCTCGTCGAGTCGATATGTTGAACTTTACCGAACTCTTGTCGACAACCTGCACCTTGCCGGGCTCCTACGTCGATTGTGTATGCGGGGTGTGTGTCGGGGGTGGGCACGCACCCTTGCTTACTTCAAAGGTCAAAAACAGACCTAGCATGCGGCCGTTGGTGTGGAAACCTAAGGCCATCAATGGCTACACAACAAGCAGACTGCACCAAAGAGAGAAAACGAACTCCCGCCATGTGTGTTGCTCGTCGAGTCGTGGCCCTGTGATAAAAATTTCTCCTCTCGGCCCTGCAAACGCGTCAAGTGCTTCTCCTCGTGGTTTTGTGCAGGTTGAATGACCTCTTCCTTCCCCCTTTAGGGCTGCTACACATGCGGTGTAGTCCCCCCTTCGACCCCTTTGCTTCACAAGAGGTTTTCTTCACGCTCTCTCCACGATTTCTTTCGTGCATGCACATGCAAAAAGCATGCAAGATATTTCCACGACCCCAGGCTCCCAAAATAGATCGGATACCAGTGTGCGACTAAGGGGACTGGAGCCTCCAATTCACCACCCAACCATGCCCTATATACGTCGTGCCAGCCGCTTGAGCGCATGGCTCCGTCATGGCCCTTGGCCTACCCGGTCATACCCTAGGCCTACACCATAGCTTTGCCCTTTCAAGTGGTATCAGAACCCAAGTGAGTTCCCTAGGCACTAGACAGAGTAGCGCTCCAAGACACTATCAAATGTGCATAGAACTACCGCCTACAACATTTTGATACGATGCAGCAATATAAGGCAGGTAGAGCAAATCATATGCACTATCGCTGGGAGACATGGCGTGTTGAGACACTACTAGATGATGGAAATTAGATCGTTCTAGCTAGGGTGGATGAAAGAAAAACATCATGAACACAAGTGAGTGTGTAGAGGCTAGATTACCACTCAAGCGAATTACGTTCCAAGATGAATTAACTTGGACTCATAAACACAAGCTTGAGTAGTTGCTAAGCCATCACAAGCTCACCAGAAACAAGAGAGATGTAATGTAAAAATGGAATGGATTTGTTTATTCATGAAATGAGATTTAAGTAGCTCTACAGCCTTGCACCAGTACATGTGGGATCATTCCACCTTTTCTCTCCTTGACTCATACTCTAGCGACTATAGGACAAATCTCACACCTTACAATCCCCCCCTTGAGGTTTGAACTAGGAAAATACATGGAAGATTCTTTCTCCACTAAGGATGACACAGTATCCACACAGGATGTCAATACATATCCTCTAAGGATGACAGATCTACAAAGGATGACAGATCCACAAAGGATGACAAAAAATTCCTCCCCTTGAAGAGAGGCTACAATCTTCACAGTATGTCGGTGCAGTACACCAATAATTGTTCTTGCCTTGGGCTTCGTCTTCTTCTTCGTCCTCCACTACATGATCTAATCTTTTGATAGGCTTCTTGTCTTTGTAGTTTTTGTTGTTGCTGCTGTCACTTTTCCCATGGTTCCTTGGAGCGGTCTTTGCACTTGGAGACTCTCCAAGGCCAGTGTCTGGAACTCCATACATCATAGAAGCTCTCTTTATTTTGCATTGAGTGCATGAAAATATGAATGCAAGAATCTGTACAAGACACAAAAATAAAGTTTGCACAAAATCATGTAAACTAAGTAAATAACACATGAAAACTTCATGATACTCCTTTGCTCCTCCCCTCAAGCTTGAGCTCATTATAGATGCCTTAATAGGCATGGCGTACATAACATAAAGTTGTGCTTGCAAATACAATGTGGAAAATCAAGATGCTACTCTTGATCTCATTGAACCTCCTACTAGGACAACTCATTCCATGAATGATGCCACTATGGAAAACATTAGTGTTCTTATGGTACATCACAAAAAAAAAAATCCAGGACAAAAACACTTCTCCAAGGGGGGAGTAATGTAAGACCAGGTAGGCCAAGGGCCAGAATGGAGATGCGGTAAAGGGGTCCTATAAATAGCATGGCCATACAAGGGCCTATATAGGGCATGGTTGGGTGGTTATCAGTGCATGTGCCCGACCCCTCTATCTTAGACATGAGTGTGTACATCTCTTACATCCCAACGAGATTTTGCTCAGATATAGGTAAAACAACTCTAGTTGCGACAAACCTGCTAGAACCTGCAACATCCTCAACAGAGCCCATATCCACAGAAGGTGGACGTACATGATGCCCTACACAACATTCCAGATGCCCTTTGATAAAAGAACATGCATCATCATGTAAGCCCATATTGTGTAGTTATTCTCATCAATTTATCATGAACAACAAACATCTTGAAAACATATGTGTTGTTGCTAGCCATGACGAGTGACTACACACCTAATATGAAGTAGGACTTATACGTGTTGTATAGCACAACCCAAAGAGGACTCAAACAGACCTATTCTAAAAAAATTTCACTACAAAGACTCTTCACAATGGATGAAAGTGCCTACAAAGTATTTCTTGTAGTGGAAGAAATTTCACTACAAAGACTCTTCACAAATGGATGAAAGTGCCTACAAAGTATTTCTTGTAGTGGAAATGGAGGACGAAATGAGCTTGAATGAAAAATCTCAACGCACCAAGCTCTACAAGTCTTCCTAAAGTATCAGTCGACCTGTTGATGCTCACCAAAGCTCACAAAGATCTAAGAATGTGAGTGGAGGGATGATGACGTAGTATCTGACATGCTCTGATACCAATTGTTGGAATTGGTATTGTAGGGACGCAAACACGACTTAGAAAATTTTGAAGAAGCTTAAGGAACATAACAAAGAGTGTATTGATTAGTGTGCAAATAGAAAGATAAGCTGGTCCTAGCATGATGGGTGTATATACTATGCACGAGGGAAAGAACCTCCTAGTGAGGAGCATCACATAACTAAAACTTATCTCAAATTTTAGAAATTCATAAGCATCTTTTTGAAATAAAGGTTCCATAATGGAAGCCCTTCCCTCATTGGGATTTGGCATAGAGCACTCTCTCTCTCTCTCTCTCTCTCTCTCTCTCTCTCTCTCTCTCTCTCTCTCTCTCTCTCTCTCTCTAACTGCTAAAAGGCAAAAGTTGACCTCAAACTTCCCCTAATGAAAGATATCTACAATGGGTTGAAAAGGGGGGAGAAAAGTAGTAAATCAAGGGGTGGGAGGATGTGTGGGATATATTATGGGGAACGACGGACAGTTAGTGATAGCCTAAACATAATTTTTACATAGTTAATAGTATATGTGTTCCATGGGTAGCTCGATATACTTATTAGATCACTCTAAAAGCAAACATGTATTTCATGCCTAGGCATCTAGGCTTGGTCAAAAGTGGATTAGAATCTTAAACATTTCACTAAATGCTTAAATAGAAAGGACCTAGAAGACTCCATTGAGGTCCTTATGTACTCAATGATCGAATAGGTGGGTGGGTGGGCCAAACAATATTGTCACCTTGTTTATTTGCTTGTCTCCTTTCTGCAAGGATATTCTACTTTATCTTCAACTCCTCGAATCATACTGTAAAGTTGGCCTTCCACTTTTGAGAGATAACCGATATTGTGGAAACTTCTAACTTACTAAAGTTCGCATAATTACTAATAATGATGGATCACATCTCATTATCAACAAATACTCTTGGGAGAAAAGGAGAATATACTTATAATGCCAAATTATACTTCGTATTCAAGACAAGAAAATAGAGTGCAACAAGTTTAATAGCGTTCACCCTTTCATGCGATTAGGAAATTCCACGGCAATAGTCCTATGAAGTCAAAAAGTTACCACCAAAATGTCCAATCCAATTGCAAATTTAACAGCTTCCACCATTAACAGTAGTGAATGAGTGATTAACCCATCATATCATCGGAATAGACAAGGAATATCCATAAGTTCAAAATGAGAGACAATAGCATTGAGTCAATTAGTGTCAGCATAATAGTAATATTTCTTTTTTTCAAAAGAATTTCCCTAATACCTCAAAGAAAGAGAATTATGGAAAATATCAAATATTTGACCTGATATCTCTCTATAGAAATTAAAGTTTGAGTTTAATTTATGTTAATAGATATATCATGTTAAAATCTTAGAATTCTTAGCATGGATGCACTTATACTAGAGGTTCAATTCCCTTTGATTTTTCAAAGGGAGGTATTCATTAGCTTCCTATAACACAAGGATTTAGACGTTGAACTTACTTAATTTTGCATATAGATAAGTAAACCTCAAGGGATAAATACACTCATATTTGGTTTCAAGGCTTGATTATTACTACTTTCTTATGTAGGAGACCTCAATCTCCTTTCATAATAGAATGTTCTATTAGAAACAATGAGTCTTGCTACCACTTTTCAAGAAAGGTTCTTTAAATGACGACATTCTTTCACAAACAACATCCATGAATGTGTGAAATCTATTTTCTCTTCTCTTTCGGTTCTTAGGTCAGTCGTCAAATGTTACTTTGATATCAGATGAGAGATCTCTGAGGCCTCTTGGGATTGTTCCTACAATGTTAAAAGCTTCTCTTCTCATGGGGGTGTGTATGTGTATGAGAATCTTTGAATAAGCTTTCTATCACTCACGTGTGGTAGATTGGTTATCCCAACATTTCCCTCTTGAGCAATAGGTTTTGAGTTGAAGACTCTTTGGATAGATCTTTGAGGTCTCTTGGCATTATCCTTACCACTCTAAAAGCTTCTCTCTCTCTCTCTCTCTCTCTCTCTCTCTCTCTCTCTCTCTCACCTGCCGGTATGCTCCCTATCTCGTTCGGAGGACGTGATGAAGATGGCCACACCTCAAATGTACAATGTGACTGAGGACCAGACAGTTGGACTAGTGTGTCAAAATAATTTTTAGGAGAGACACTTACGAGCTTGCCTTTTAGCTCTCATTTTTTATTGCCCATATTTTTGTCCTCTCCAAAGCTTGAGAAACCCCTTGACAAAAGGTCGGCGGTGCAAAAGGGTGAATGAAAAAATTGATGGGAACGGGCTCTAGCACTAAGCTCGAAAGGATAGGATCACTGAGCTCGTTAGATTGATAATGATGTGTATATTGTAGTGTGGTCACTGTGCAGTGTGGTGTCCCCGCCGGCCACGCGAGGAGGATATTGGGTCAAAGTTGAGAGAGACTGGGTGGGGCCAAGGCAGAGGGCATTGGCCAATGGCAAGAGGAGAGAGAGAGAGAGAGAGAGTTCCGATTCACGAATCACGACTCACCGAGTCATTGCCTCTGAGAGAGAGAGAGAGAGAGAGAGAGAGAGAGAGAGACTCAGAGAGAGATCATTGCTGAATGCTCAGAGAAAAGCTTGAGAGAGGAGAGGAGCAGGCCTCAGCAGGAGCAGTGAGACACTGAGGAGAGAGATTTGAAGAGAGTAGAGAGAGGATCATCATGCAAGCGAAGCAGGAAGACTATGGTCACTGGTGACTCGTGACCCATTTTCAACTCTCTTTCCATGGGAAAAAGTGGAATGCAGGCAGCAGGCCCTCTGCCCTGCGCAATGCCATGACGTCGTCACACGGCCCAAGCCTTTGTCGTCCTTACGTTGCGTTGCAGCCATGCCAGAATATTTGGAAAACCCAGAAAAAAAAACTATATTAAAAATCATTTTCCCATGTACATATTCCTCGACCAGTAGAATCAATAAACAAAATTCTTGCACATGCCAATAATATTATTATTCACAATAATGCTGCGGATCGATAAATTCATGTACATACTAGCAGTTTTTTCCCCATTATTGTTTTTTTAATTATTTTATCTCCCGCGGCTAGCATCTTACGCTGCTGCTGTCAAAGGTCAGTGCTCAACGAACGGGGAGAAAATAAAATGTATATATGGTAATTTGCAGTACTTGCCTTCATAAAAATTGTTAAAAAATATAATTTTGTAATTTAAAATCAGAGAGAGCCCGATCGCTTGTGCATTTGCGCCTTGTCACCCTCCAACAGCGACATGCTGCCGTGGCTGCACTGTAGAGAGAGAGAGAGAGAGAGAGAGAGAGAGAGAGAGATGAGGGTTGAATTTCCTAGTAAGAATATATATTACGCTTTCCCTGGCTCTGTAATCCCATTTAAATTCTAAATTCTAAGGTGAGAAAACCTACAGAATTTAGTTTAAAAACTAAAAACCTTAAATTAGTATGAGATTAAAAACAGTCAATTTACCTCTAATAAAGGTTTTCCAACTTGCAAGTTTTTAGAAAAAATATAATTTATTAGAGTTCTTATGCTTTTAATCTCGAGAACTGCGAGGATCTACCCTTTGTTTGAAAGCGGGCCAAACGCATTCTGATCTTGTGCTTGCAATTTGGCCACACCTGCCCTGAGCTCGTGCCACGTGTGCAGATTGTACCCCAA
This sequence comes from Adiantum capillus-veneris, assembly GCF_014529385.1. Lineage (NCBI taxonomy): Eukaryota > Viridiplantae > Streptophyta > Polypodiopsida > Polypodiales > Pteridaceae > Adiantum > Adiantum capillus-veneris. The sequence goes on along the minus strand of NC_140948.1, from coordinate 103,622,112 downwards.
AAGAAGTGGCTTAATTTAATCCCACATGTGGTTCGTCGTCCAGCTTGTTGCTAGTGAAGCAAAAAAAAAAAACACACACACACACACATTTTCTGTTGGCTTGTTGGAAAGGAGACACTGCCATATTCCTATCGCTCTTTATATATTTCCCATTCGTACCCTCACATTGCAAGCTGGAATTCCAACAGCAAAATTCTTCAAACGCACCTTTCGCCCCTCTCTGCACAAGTGAATTCTAGGTAAATTCTTGTGTCTTGTTGCTTGTAAATTTCCTTCCATCTACGATCAAAACCATGAGTATGTCAAAAATGGCGCCGTGCTGAACCATTCGCGAACCACACATTTACTGCAATTTATTTTGGACGGGCACGCAGCCAATCGTATGATCTAAAATTGGGGCCATGTCAGCCTGCCTGCGAGCTGAGTTGGCTTCGTGGAAGTCTCCCATTGGTTAGTCGCAGTCGGTGAGGTGGCATTTGGAGTCCGGGTGGGGAGCAGCAGCATTAAACTGTGCTGCAGAGTCAGCCCCATTTTCTGAAAGATTGGGCCCCAAATGTTCGCCAGTTGCCAGTTGGACTTTAGCTGGTCTACGAAAAAGACCTCGCTGGTCTTTTAAGGCCTTGGTCACATGAAGCTTAGTTATTAGATGTTGATAAGTATGCCAACTATGCCCAGACAAAGCATTAAATGAATAACTAACCCTCTTGCATGGTGGCAAGAGGCTTAGTTATTCATTCATCCGTCCAACTATGCCTTGAACTTCACAACTATGCCAAAATCGGCATAGTTACAAAAGGTAGGCATAGTAATTCATTTAATGCTCCTTTTTGCGTGTGACCAAGAATGAGGCTTAGTTATTTGTCAAAATAACTGATAACGAAGCCTCGTGTGACCATTGCCTAAGTGCTCAAACCCATGCGCGCAACATATTATGTCAAAGCAATGAGTCTAGAGAACTGTGTTTTTATTAAAAAAATAGAAGAAAGTAGTAATTAGAATCAAAAGAGTAACAATAGTCCCTCACTAAGGGAAAAGGAAGAAAACAAAACCACTCTATCATACTTTGGAGTGAGTGGAGAAATACAACATCAATCATAAGGAGAGCAATATTGTTGGGGGAATGCAATTTCAGTGACATACCCTTATGGACCCACCTTAGAGGTATCTATTTATGGCATGTTTGGAGGGAAAGGAACAAAGCACTTTTTGAGATCTTGCGTGAGAAAGTGGATGTCAGCCTTTCATGTGAGGGTTGTACGGCGCCATAGCCACCTTCACCCCTCTTTGAGAACCGGTTACCCCTTCACCCTTGGTCACATCACAGTAATCGCTCTTGAAGGCCCCTTTACCCCTTCTGAGAGGGGGATACCCCTATGTCGCCCCAAGAGGCACTGAGTGAGGGGAGGCCCTGAGTGATGGCCTCACTCAACGCCCTCAAACCACTGCTATTGCCTCACTATCCGTGGTTCCCAACATATCAGAGCAACCACATGTTTCTCCCACCTAGTACCAAGCTATGAGGTCTGGTCCTTTGCCCCAGTTGTTGCAGCATCACTTCAATAGCTCATCCTCTCAAGCTCTCCATCTTGTTCCACCAATGATGCCTCAGTTTAGGCCGAACCTAACATGGGCACGCAGTTCAGAACATTACTCTCTCCCAACTTCGCCCAAGTTGTTAATGGACATCAATATGGTGGCTATGGCCCTCACCTTCACAATCCAATGATTGGCTCGCCATCCCCACGACCACAAAAGTGAGGAAACTATTCTCAAGGGACTCCCCCCCAGGCCGTAACATTCTGCACAACTTCTCTATTTCAAACAATTGGCTTAATGTAGAACTTGCTTATGCTCAGCAAGAAGTATAACAGCATCACACTAATGGTTTAAATGTTGACATTGAGGGTGATAATGATAACCTTTTCCCCTTTAGGGAGGGCACTTAGAGGTGGGAGACTAATCAAATTTCTCCTCCCACTAGTCCTAGGCTAGACAATTCTAAACCTAGTAAAGATTCAGGAGGGGAAACAGTGCAGGATGATGTTTTCATCATTCCTTCTGACTCTCTTGATGCCTTGCAAAAATAGCTGCAAGACAGTACTTATAGGACTTTGTCATGGCCATCGGCCCTCCCTTGAAACTCTCAAGAATTGGATCCACCAAAACTGGTCTGTCAATAATTGGGAGGTTAACCATGTCTAATACCTCCCTAATAACTACTACCTCTTCTTTTTTTAGAAGCGTGACAGTGCCCTTCAAGTCAAAGGCAGCAGTCATTGGATTATTAAGAACACACCCATTTCTCTCTTTAGATGGTATGTCGGCTTCAATCCTAAAGGGGACAAACCTACTAAGGTGCCTCTATGGGTAGACTTTGTAGATTATCATGTTCAGCATTACCCATGGTTGGAGGAAAATTGGGGGAAAATTAGGTAGAGTTGTTGGTCAAAAGGCCCGAGGGGGATTTAATCCCAAATTAATCCCAAATGGGACACTCAGCTACTAATAGAGGTTGATCTCGATTAGGATTTTAAACAAGAGATCCCCTCAAACACTCTCAGGGAGACCTTCTGCAAATTCAGAAAATCCTCTATAGGAATCTACCAAATGCTAGCTATCCTTGCATGCAACAAGGAAATTTGATCAAAAATTGTCCCACCCTTCATCCTGTTGTCCCATCTACTCAGAAGACAAGGGAGCCGAGGAAGAGGACAAAGACAACAACATCTGATGGTACAAAAGGACATTGCATGCAACGAGGACATTTGGTCAAAAATTGTCCCACCCTTCATCCTGTTGTCCCACCTACTCAGAAGACAAGGGGGCCGAGGAAGAGGACAAAGACAACAACATCTGATGGTACAAAGCAGATTTGTCCCTCTTCTAAAAGTGTATTTTATCCTTTTCATCCTAATTATGAATCTAATAAGCAGCAATCCTCTCGAGCTAAGGAGAAATCAACCCCTAGCTCTCATGATGAACCAATGCAAGTACCATCCGCTGTAGAACCAAATCTAAACTCTATTGAAAAGGTCCCTGACAGCCCTTGCAACCAACTCAAAGGATCCACTGACTCCTCATCAGATGATTATGAATTTAGGCTCCCAAGTACTCAACAAGGTAACCAAATGAATGGAAGAGGATAGAACCTTTTTGCAAGAGTTTCATCATCAAGACACAGAGACAAAGCAAAAATTAGCTTCCTCCCCACAGCCATATGTGGATATTCTAATGACTCGGGCAGAGGAGGAAACCCTCGATATTCAACTCCAACCTTCCAAAACCAAAAGGAAAAAGGACAAGGCAACAGACCCTAGCCGTGCTTTCGTGTCCCAACTCAAACCTTCTAAAGCCTCAAAGAAATGAGTTGCCAGTCCTCGGCTACAACTGCAAAGGTCTCACTAATCAAGTGAGAGCTATGGCTATTAAGACTTAGCTACATGGCAGTAGCATAGAAGCTGACTTCATTTGTTTGCAAAAAGTTAAAACTCGGGGTCAAAGCCTCCTCAACAACCTAGAAAGATTGGGGGCCCAACACAATTGGTACTACACTGAGCATAGATGTAGAAAAGGTGGAGCTATTTTAGGGGTTAGCCACATCAATGACATGCCACAATTCCAAAGACTTACAAAGACTTTACAAATGGAAGTTAGAGCATGAAGTTTGACACCTTTTTGGGGCCTTGAGATGCAAACAAAGCTTTTTCTTCTATTCAGTAGTTTGATACACCTCTTTTGGAATCAGACGCAACTTTACGAAAGCTTCCAAAATCCCAAAAGTTGCTTCTTTTCTAAGGGGCAATGAACAAACTCTAGCCTCCATCCTTTTTAATGAGGGTTTTTTTATCTTAATCCCATTAAAAGGATAAATCCATTTCTCCGTAGTAGAATGAATAAATTCAAGCACCTTTAGGTGCTTAAAAAAACATAAATTATTACAACCCAAGATGTAAAGTGCCACTCAACGAACGAAAGATCCTTTTGACATCCTGCCAATGCTTAGACCCTATGCATAAATTTTCTGATTTGTGAAATGTTGGGAAGAGTGTTCCCTAATCACCAATGGTTTAGCATTAGGCTATGGAGTATGGAGCCCTAACTTAACCGTGGTGTTAGGGTTAGGGTTAGAGAGATGGAGATTAGATTTAGGGTTATGCCAAGAGCAAGAGCATACAGAGAGAGAGAGAGAGTATTGACACAATAATGATAGCTCAAAGTGCAAATGATTCATTAGAGAATAGCCTCTTAAGTAGGCCTAGTGCTTTACAATCATTGGCTAGCGAAGTTGCATCCTCTTTTTGTTGGACCATGTCATCATTTATTCTTTCCTACGTGGCTAGAGGGCTTTCCCATATGATGCCACAAGTTGGGCTTACTCTAACAATATCTCTCTTAAGCCAAACTTGGGGTTTTACAAAGACTTCATGTGCTTTTGGTTCATGTGTTTATGTCATGGTGTACTCCTAGTCTAACACGATTCATCTACCTGATACATCATGGGAATTCAATTTGATTCATCACCATGGTTTGATGTCCCATAATACATCATAGCGGTTCTCTATCGGATTCATCGCTATGGTTCAAAGTAAGACTTAGTAGGTTCACTAGTAGTCCTAGGTAGTATTCATTCATTCGTGTGTGAAGAGTTCATCATGTGTGTCCTCTTGGAAATTCTCTTCATGTCTTTCTCATTGTTGATGTTGTCATCCTCCTTGTTATCATTGAAGGAGTACAAGCGGAAGTGCGACGCGAGAGAGAGTGCGAGAACAAGAGCACAACGATATGGTGAACTCGCTCTACTGTAATGTGTAGAGCATAGTGAGTTCTTATTAGGTTTTTACAAAAGAATATGTGTACATATCTGGCGGCCCGCCCACTTACCTGGGCGACCACATTGGGCTTTATACCCCAACAACCTTCCACTTAAAGTCCAATGTGGTACTTTAAGTGTGAGAGAAGCTACTATACAAGCTAATATACAAGAGATGTAGAGAAGTGATGTACTACCCTACACCTAACTGCTTGCGAAAATGCGCAAAGCTCTCTGAGGGAATCCCTTTTGTAAGTAGATCAGCAGGATTTTCTGTGGTGTGAACTTTGACAAGCTGAAGTTGCTTATCCTCGAGCATTTCCCTGATGAAATGATACTTCACATCCACATGCTTTGTCTTTGAGTGATAAACTGGATTGCGAGCCAATTGTATAGCACTTTGACTATCACAATATAACACAGGCATCTCTTCTTTGATTCCCAAATCTGTTACTAGTCGATTAAGCCAAATTGATTCTTTGCATGCCTCTGATGTTGCAACATATTCAGCCTCTATAGTAGACTGAGTAACACAATCTTGTAATCTAGAACGCCATGATACTGCTCCACCAGCCAATGTAAAGACATACCCTGACGTAGACCTTCGGTTGTCTAAGTCACCTGCATAATCTGAGTCTGTAAAACCCTTTACACTTAGCTCCTGACTCCCATAGCATATACGCATACTCTTTGTAGCTTTCAGGTATCTCAATATTCCTTTCACTGCCTCCCAATGTTTCTTGCCTGGGTTTGACATGTATCGACTTACTACTCCCACTGCAAATGCAATGTCTCGGCGAGTACCAATCATTGCATACATCAAACTACCCACTGCAGACGCATATGGAATCTTATCCATTTCAGCCTGTTCTTCCTCAGACACAGGACAATCTTGTTTGCTAAGTTTCACATATGGTGGCAATGGAACACACAATTCCTTTCCCTTCTCCATATTGAAACGTTGCAAAACCTTGTCAATATACTCTGTTTCAGATAACCAAATCAACTTCTTTGATCTGTCTCTCTCAATGTGCATACCAAGTATATGACTTGCCTCACCCATGTCTTTCATGTCAAACGATTTTGCCATCTTTGACTTCAAAGCTGAAATTTCTTCCAAGTGCTTGCCAGCAATCAACATGTCATCCACATACAAAATAATGATCAGCCAACTGCCATCCTTGGCCTTCTTTGTATATAGACAATGATCGAACTCACTACGTTTGTAGCCTTGAGAAAGCATAAACTTGTGGAATTTATGGTACCATGCCCTCGGTGATTGTTTTAAGCCATAAAGACTCTTTAACAACTGGCATACCCAATCTTCCTTGCCTTTCTCAACAAACCCTTCTGGCTGCTGCATGTAAATTTCCACATCTAAATCACCATGCAAGAACGATGTCTTGACATCCATTTGGTGCAACACCAAATCTAATATGGGACCCAATGCAAGAAAGCATCTCAATGTAGTCATCTTGACCACCGGAGAGAAGACTTCCTCAAAGTCAATGCCTTGTTCTTGCTTAAAGCCCTTGGCAACAAGCCTTGCTTTGTACATTGGCTGACTATCATGAGCGGTGATCTTATACCTGTAAACCCATTTACAGGGTAGAGCCTTTTTGCCCCGTGGTAATTTAACTAGCTTCCATGTCTGGTTTTTATGCAGAGCTGTCATCTCTGACTGCATGGCCAATTGACAATTCCTGGAGTCCTTCATTTGCACTGCTTCCTTGTAACATGAAGGCTCATTGCAATCAGTCAACATGACATAGTTCATAGATGGAACAAACCTATCAGGAGGTTGCGTGACACGTCCAGATCTACGCACAATAGGTGGATTAGGCTCAGCCACAACATGTGGTTCCACTCTATCTTGTCCTTGCTCCTCTTGAGCCCTGACATTTTGTCTTGCACGTGCAGGTCCATCTTCTTGGAAGACAGCTCTTCTAATCTCCTCAACCCTCTCTGGTTTAGAATGATATTTGGATTCATTAAAGTGAACATCATTGATGCGGACAACCTTTCTGGATTCGGGATCCCAAAGTCTGTACCCCATCTCACCAGAATTACCATAGCCTAGAAAGATGCACTTTCTACTCTTTGGCTCAAGTTTGTTCCTAAATTCCTTTGGAACGTGAGTATATGCCTCACAGCCAAAGACTCTGAGATACTTGTATGAGGGCATTTTTCCTGACCATACCATCTCTGGCACTGAATCCTTCTGCAAAACCTTGCTAGGAGATCTATTTACAAGATGAACAGCTGTCGATACAGCTTCAGCCCAAAACCCATTTGGCAGCTGTGCATTAGACAACATACTTCTGACCTTCTCTTGTATGGTCCTATTCATCCTCTCAGCAACACCATTTTGAGGAGGATTGTAAGGAGCAGTAAGTTCACGTTTTATACCTTTTGACTCACAAAAGTCCTGAAAGGCCTTTGAAACATACTCTCCACCATTGTCAGTGCGTAAGCATTTAAGCTTCTTGCCACTCTGATTCTCCACAAGTGTCCCAAACGTTTTGAAAACACTAAACGCTTCATCCTTGTGCTTGAGAAAGTAAACCCATACTTTCCTCGAGTAATCATCTATAAATGTCATAAAGTAAGAAGCTCCCCCTAGAGATAGGTTAGGCATAGGTCCACACAAATCACTATGAACAAGTGCCAACTGTGTATCTCTTCTACTGCTTCTATGCTTATGTGGCTGTTGTGTTTGCTTACCATACAGACAATGTTCACAGAATTCAAAATCATTAAATGAAAAGCCAGGAAAATAACCAGAACGAGACAAGATTTCCATTCCCTTCTTGGACATATGTCCTAACCGGCTATGCCACAAAGAAACGTTCGGCTGCTCGGTTACATTGATTACATTTTTAGAGACATTTGATACATAAATCATGTAAAGTCCTCCAGACTTTACTCCATGTGCTACTATCATAGAACCCGTCGATATCTTCCACATGTTCTGTCCAAAAGTGGTGACGTAGCCAGCATCATCAAGTAAACCTGTGCTGATCAAGCTCTTTGTAATTGCGGGAACATGTCTCACATTCTTCAGCGTGAAAGAAGAGCCATTCTGAAACTTCAATTGAACATCACCAACACCTAAGATCTCACATGTCTGCCCATTGCCTAGTCAAACATGATCTTTAGTGGTCACATAAGAAGTAAACCACTCCTTGTTTGGAGACACATGAAGTGATGCCCCTGAGTCTATAATCCAGTCACTCAATGCATTTCCATCAGATGCTGTAAGAAGAGCTGAGTCCATTGTATTCTTCAAGAAGTAGATGTCTCCTGACACTAGACTGTCATCCTCTGCAACAGTGTTTGTCACATTTATTTCTTGAATCTTCACTGAGGACTTGTTCTTCTCACCATGGTCTTCAGCTTTCTCTTTGCCTTTTTCTGCTTTCCATTCTCTGTAGTCTCTTTTCATGTGACCCTTCTTGCCACAATGGTAGCATTCTATGTCACTCTTGCCTTTAGCACTGCGGAACTTGCTACGAGACTGATTCCTCTTTCCACCTTTGTACTTTTCTTTGGTCCTTCCCCTGACAACTAAGGCTGTTCCTTTGCCTTTGTCCATTGTCTTTCTATTGGTTTCTTCAGTAAGCAGCCTTCCTTCTACACCTGCTATGTTCAAACCATCTGGAGGTGCAGAATTACTCAAAGCTATGCGAAAAGTGTCCCAACTTTCCAGCAATGTGATCAATAGGAACATAGCTATAACAGGTTCATCGAACTTGACACCTTGAGCTGACAACTGACCATAGATTGTGTTGAATTCATTCAGATGATTGGACATAGGTGTCCCTTCTTTCATCTTGAAGTCAACAAGCTTCTTAAGCCAGTATACCTGTGAAGCTGCACTCTGCTTCTCATAAAGATCACTCAGCTTTAACCATGCTTGATAAGCCGACATCTCGTCTGCTACATTGAAGTAAACGCTTTCTGCCAAAGTCAGCACAATGGTAGAAAGTGCCAATTCATCCATTTCGCTCCATTCATCTTCGTCCATATCTTCTAGTTTTATTCCCTTGAGCTTTATAGGTTTTATCTGCTTCTTTTGTATCAACATGTGCCAAATCTGCTTCTTCCACAATGGGAAATTGGTTCCATCCAGCTTCTTGATATTGTAAAGAGCAGTGTCCTGTGATCCAGCCATAGCTACGCTTCACAGTAGTTTACTTTTCTGGGAAAAATTCGGCAAAGTTTCCCTTGTAAACTGACCTCTGAACCAATATCAACCTGTCAAATGAACCAAGAAAGCTTCAGATTCTGCAGAAATTTTGGCAGAGTCTCCTTTGTAAAATGGCTCTGGTGTACTAAAAACAGACCAAAAAACAGCTCAAAAAACCATTGTCTCTCTAACACTGTAAGCTGTGGGTAAACCTGTCCTGCACCTGTACTGTCTCTCATTGTCCTGTCACTGTCCTATAAGCATAGAGTGCGACAATGCCTCAACGGCAGTAAAGCAAAGATGCAATCCCAACTGTCTAACTCATAGTCAATACATCCTAGCTGCCTATCTAAGGGTGCTCGAGGGATCGCTCCAAGACCTGTATCGCCGAAAGGATCTCAACATTCGAGAATCCCCCAGCTCAATAAAACCTCACTCGACCCTCAACAAAGGCTGCAGTAAATCTGACAGTACATAGACTTCCCACAAAGTCATACATCCACAAATTTCCCACTGTATGCTGTAACCGCTGCGGCGGTTGTTTGCTGCGTGACTCACAGCCAGCAAACCCTCAACAGACATACATCATCTCTGACAATACATCCCATATGGAAGTACCTGCAATGTCAGGATGAAATCTGGAATATCAAGCAGCAAACACAAGCTACCTGATGAACTAGTGGATGTCGCCTACAGTCTGTGTGTAGATGCGCCCGTGTCGTATGTGACACGCCTCCAAAAACTGTGAGCCGTCCTTCGATGTGTGGACAGCCACAAATCAACACTCTGGGAGTATCGATATCCTTAGCACCTGCAATCATAGGCCGAAAACCCCAAATTTGCAGAGTCGGATCTGCACCCGTCGAGACCACGTGGTTGAAAATGGCCTGCGCAGACCTTTGTCGAAGCCGAACGGTGGCCGAGATGACCTCAGAATGAAATTCTGGCAACACCTAGCCCTTCGGACTATCCCACGAGATTTGGGGCCGTGTCTTTGCCTGTCGAATTTCACTCCAATCTGAGTTGGTGACTCTAGCCTCCTGCAGTGCTGCCCCGAGCCTCGATCTGAGCTCTGATACCAGTTGAAGGAGTACAAGCGGAAGTGCGACGCGAGAGAGAGTGCGAGAAGAAGAGCACGACGATATGGTGAACTCTCTCTACTGTAATGTGTAGAGCATAGTGAGTTCTTATTAGGTTTTTACAAAAGAATATGTGTACATACTTGGTGGCCCGCCCACTTACCTGGGCAACCACATTGGGCTTTATACCCCAACAATCATTGTACAAAAATCATTCATTCATTCATGTGTGAAGAGTTAGTCATGTGTGTCCTCTTCAAATGTTTCTTCATGTCTATGCCATCATTGATATTGTTATCTTCTTTGATGTCATTGTCATCATTTGTCGTGTTATTTTCTTCAATTGCTTGATCTTCATTGGTGTCATTGGTCCATTTTTTTGAGTGTCAACCTTAATAGCTAATGTCGTACTGCACACATATATGTCAAATGTAGTGCTCATCATGTGTGTGCCAATGTGTGTGCTTATGAGAAAAGTCTTACCTTGACATTGCAAGGGAGTGTCTAATTCTCGTGTCATAACATAAATGTTTGCATACATATCAAAGTGAGCTTTGTGCATAATCTTGCAACAAGAGTGAGTGTGCTTAAGCTTCATGAAGTGTTCTTCTTGATGTCCAAGCCAAGATGTGTTTTTGTCAATCTTGAAATTGGTTAAATCATACATATCAAAATATGTGCAAGGCTCAAGGTGATGCTTCATGTTCTTCATCTTGGTTTGAGCACTACTACAAGAATGCCTCCTTGACAAGAGTTACTTGTGGCCTTTTAGTTTGTGGGAATAGGCAGGAGAAAGAAATGGCCAATGACGCTAGTCAGTCGCCGTGATAAAGTCGATTGTGGTCAATTGGGTCAGTCGACGATCGAAAGGAAAAAACATTATGCAACTCGGTCCATCAGTCCGTCCAGACTCGACCAGCTCATCAACTACACTTAAGAGCTCTACTTTAAATCTACCTGTGCTCCCACCTTGCCAAAATTAGACTCAGGAGGATTGAGCCTTGGTCAACACACACACAATGCACTAGTGGGCTAGCCACTAAGATCATTGGATTTGCACGTGGTAGAGGGATAAAGATAGACTCTTAAAGTCAAAGCAAACCGGTAGTCCCACACACGTACACATCCAAGTTTAGGTAGTTGTTTAAATGGATTAATCTCCTCCAAAATCAAGACTTAAGCAGTCAAAAGAATGCTAAAAATGCAGAGGTTTGAGAGGCTTAATGAGGAAGCCAAATGAGATGCAATTTAAGCATGTGAGAGCTCTATGGAGCAGTGTCGTAAAGGGCTTCACACACACATAAATTGCACGAGGCAATGATGTCTATAATGAGAGTAATCGTAATGAAAAATGGGCTAAAAATGAACACAAAGAAGCACAATAATTGAAATTTCACACACACAATAAATACAATAATGTGAATCTAAAAGTAATGCAAGATCACTGGAATGCTTGATTGTCGAGCTAATGCAAGAAAAAAATGCTAAGTACGAGTTCCTCCTCACCTAATCACCAAAGGAGAGTGGACGATGCTTGTGCCCAAGTGGTGATTAGGGAGTGGGATTATTGAGAGATGCTAATGCAAATAGAGATTAATTGGTAGATAGACTTAGGTATGGAACCGTTGGTTTTGACACCACTTGATGGGGAGCGTGTTCCCTAATCACCGATGGTTTATTATTAGAATATGGAGGATGGAGCCTCAGATTAACTATGGTATTAGGGTTAGGGTTATGCCAAGATCAAGTGCATAGAGATAGATTATAGACACAATGATGATAGCACAACGTGCAAATGATTCATTAGAGAATAGCCTCTTAAGTAGGCTTAGTGCTTTACAATCATTGGCTAGAGAGGTTGCATCCTCTTGCTATTAGAACATGTCATCATTTATCCTTGTCTAAGTGGTTAGAGGGCTTTCCCATATGATGCCTTAACTTGCATCCTCTTGCTATTAGAACATGTCATCATTTATCCTTGTCTAAGTGGTTAGAGGGCTTTCCCATATGATGCCTTAACTTGGGCTTACCCTAACATGAAATTGTAAACTGATTATCCCGTTGCATATTGCATACATAAATAAGGCATCCAAAAACGTTTTGATAAAGAGTGACATCAACAAGATCTCCACATCATGAAGACTCAATTTTAAATGTGTTTCCATTGGAGTAGCAACAGGTTTGTAGTCCTCAAGTCCAAACTTACATAGTCATGTCTCTATGTATCTTGCTTGACACAACACAATACCTCCATCGCTGCTTAAAGAGTTTTCCCAAGTAATGATACCAAAACCCCAAGTCTTTCATCTTGAAAGTAGCATTCAATTCAGCTTTGAATTCAAAAATATGTGTCTCATTCAGACTAGGAATAAGCACATCGTCTACATACAAAATGACGATGAGATATGCATCACCTCCACATTTGACATACAAAGTGCTTTCACTTGGATTGATACAAGAATTTGGTTTAACCAAATTGCTGCCAGCTTTCTCATACCAAGCACAAGGAGACTTCTTCAACCTATACAAAGATTTCTTGCATTTTCTCACTTTTGTTTCTTGTCCATTCTTGTTGACAAAACCATGAGGCTGTGTTACTTATACTTCCTCAAATATATCACCATTCAAGAAACCAATAACAATGTCTTATTGATATACATTCCATCCAAAATGAGTTACCAATGCACATAGAAAACGAATTGTAGTCATACAACAAGTGGGAGAAAAATTATCTTCATTGTCAATGCCTTCTTGTTGTGCAATACAAGTCGAGTCTTATAGCAATCATGCGAAGAGTGTGTGCGTGGATGCGTGCACACTCAATGTGCTATGCAAGGAAGGAGAACGCAGACAGTTTTGGGTGGAGCTCTTAGTGAGGATTAGCAATGATCACTCATTACTTCTTATTATTCTATATAACCAAAGAAGGAGATAATGTTAGTAGTACGGTCATTGATGGGTTTCCAACAAGTTGGCATGAACACTAACAATCTCCCATTTGAGGCCAACATGGCCCAAGTGGCTATAGATATAAGTATGTACATATGTATGACCATGAAGCAATCCTATGGATTCACCATATACCCATCATCTCCATGCAATGTGAAAACCGCTCCGAAAGTAGACTCTTTGTAAGAGCATCTGCAAGGTTGTCATCTATATGAACCTTGACCACTTCAATGCGCTTGCTAGCCAATATGTCATGTATCACATGATAACGGACTTCTAGGTGTTTCAACTTGTAGTGAAACATGAGGTACTTTGCTAGTGCGATCACATTTTGACTATCATAAAGCAACATTGGAGTCTGAGTAATGCCAAGATCTCCCTCTAGGTTATGCTTTTTATGGCAAACTTAAGATTTTTGGGGCAAGGCTATTTTGATAGTGGTTCACATTATAAACAAACCACTTAATACGTGATAAAATTACCAGATTCTAGAGGAGTTGTGGTCATGCAAGAAACCACACGATCAGATCATTTAGCATCTTTGATTGCGAGGCATATGCACGTGCCAAAAGAGATTTAACAAAATCTTGAACCAAAGTCACACAAATGTATCTTCATTGTTTATGGTGTAGATGTAGAGATGGGCTACATCACTAGGACCCAGAATCTTGTAAGATCATTAGAGGTCTAAATGTCATATTTAATAAGTCCAAGATGCACAAGATTGGTTCAAACTAGTTTCTGGACCAAACCCAATTGCATAGCTTCTCAAAATTCTCTCCAAAACAGATACTTTTGTCCAGGAGCATTTCAAAATGCTTCTTTCATTGACCATTAGACCTCTCTCCTAACATCTCAAAATACAATACAAACCAGTCCGCCAAAGTAACCCAATTTAAAGCGTTCTGCAATGCAGACAAAAATTTTACCCAAAATGCAGTTGCAGAGCTGGCTAAAATCTATTGGATATCAAAACGTTGTCACTTTAAATGTTGAAGAGCTTGCCAAAATCTATTGCATGTCAAAACGTTGTTGCTAGAGATGTCTCGCGATGTAGCTTTTCATAACATTGCATTGTTGAGAGGCACCAAAAGAGCCACTACCTACCAGCATTTTAAAACACCCACAAGGAATAAAATTACATATCCTCAAGCCAAAAATGCACCGCCCAAACTCCTCCTCTTCCAAGCACGCTCTCCTCCAAGGATCAAAAATCCATGAGCTTTGATATCATGTCAAAGTCGACGATGTGAAAGCGCACAATTAGAAAGGGAGAGAATGGGTGGGGGGCGGGAGAGGGACTTTGTTGGATCAACCAGGTGGGCAATGAATTAGTAATTATACAATGGGGGCTAAGTGCTTCTTATGTACTAGCTTTGGGGGCCTTACGTACCCCCCTTAGGAAATTGCTCTACCAAGAACTTTGACAAACAAGTGAGATAAATACCTAAAGTCAAAATAAATATTGGGATCACATTGGGCTATTCATCGGAGATGTTATAACTTAACCAAGTTAAACCCAGAGTCACCAATTATTTACCTAGAGATGAGAAGTTACATCCTATATTAAACCCAAGATACAATAAAAACTAGTTGCAATTTTGATTTTATTTTTAGTCTTCAGATCCATTGTGAGCACTAGGCATTGCATACATTTGTGCACAAATATTCTTGCCAACATTCTACCTCTTATGTTTCCTCCTTTGTAAGGCAATATTTTCATGTAGCTTTTTCACTTCTTCTGACCTAGGTGTGTGCTAGAGATGTCTACAAAACCATTGGAGAACTTGTGGCAAGTTTTTTGCCTTATTGCTAGTCTCGCATATCTTTCATGCTTTAAAAATTTCCATCTTATTTGGCAGTGGAACTTTTCCATCCCCTGTGTAGAGGGTCTATAGACCATAAAGAAAATCTTCCATATTTCTTTATAAGATAGGGACAGTAGTTGTGGAGGATATGCTCTAGAAAAAGATTAATAAATTGACAAGAATGTAGACAATACATTTTTCTTCAAATCAAGCATGAAAAATGTCTGTAAAAATGCTTACCATGTAGTGTATGAAGTGTTCAAAGCTCCATGAATTTTCCACCATTCCTAAATTTGTTGAGCTCTTTCTTGAATTTGGGAGGCCGGCTCTTATCATAGTAAGAGAAGATCTCACCCAAAGCTTCCCATATTTATGCCCTCTCATTCCTTGTTTTGTGTCACCAAGTCCATGGGCCTTTACATCATTATGGAAGGCCTTCTATAGGTTGTATTGAATGTTGTGGCAAAAGATTATTAAATTGGCAAGAATGTGGGAAATACGGTTGTGTTCAAATCAAGCATGAAAAAATCATATAACAGTGTGTGAAGTGCTCAGAGATCCGCAAGTTTGTCATGCCATTTTTATTCTTTTGCGCTCTTTCAAGAGGTCATTCTTCCTCGACTGGCTCTTATCATAGTAAGGGAAGATTGCATCCAAAGCTTCCCATATGTATGCCTTCGTATTCCTTGTTGTGTCGCCATGTCCATGGTCTTCTTGAGCTTTATGAAAGGCCTTCCATTGGCCATATTGAATGTTGGATGGATCCTCATGTACGTCACCTCTAATATGTGTACCTATAACGAAAGGATAAATTTAATTCAATATTTTTCACATTTTAATTTACATAGGGATATCATTTAAGAAAATGCATAAAAAGGTTTCTAGATTGAATAGGAAATGGGCATGCTATAATTCTAGATTGAATAGGAAATGGGTATGCTATAATTCTAGAAAATTTACAGACCATGGATTTTAATATACCCCTTGAACATGTGTAATATGAAGGTTTTACATAGAGTGAACACCTTGAGATGCATCCCTCTTTGAATTTATTTTACCCATCATCCCAAAAGTACCAATAAATTGTATTTTTGCAATATTGTTTCGATCAGAAAGCCTCTTTGGATCAATCTCAATTTATAACATTTGTGCCACCATGAAGATTGATATATATCAAGACCTCAATATTATTGATTACAGCCTCCCTAGTTGTTAAAGGGTGTAATCTCCATTGCATCACTACATGCAATGCGCATGTAGTGATGCACAATCTTCTCAAGAATCCTACATGCATGCAATGTGAATGCATGGATATTCATGAGGGGAATAATCAAATTAGCTAGAAATTTTTATCTTTGGTGTATCTAATAGGGGTCTTATTCCAATTTTAAGAGCTACACCCCTTTGCTAGACCGAAGACCAAAGGAAGGACAATAAAATACTTACAATCAACATCAAAATGACTAAGCCATAAAATCTTTTCCTTTTATTAAACACTAAAATACTTTGGATCCTTCTTGGTGTGTAGCATCCCCTTCTTGTCTATCAAGATCTAGGTATCAGGGCTATTGATACTCTCTCTACTTTTCTATTCTAGATAATTTCACTTTCATGCAACCTAATGATAAATACGAAAATGCTATTAAATTTAAAATTTTCAAGATCACAGAACATAATCGTTGCTCGTTGGAAAGTCCTTGAGAGAAAGAGTATGTTATTGAAGTAGTTAAACTTGAGACCCGAGATAAATATCATTATCGTGAAAGAGCTCCCCATGCATCTCCATGATTCTTTGATGGTTAATCCTATGCCTGGCCTTTTGGACAAGAGATGAACTTAAAAGAAAGGACCTCTTCATTGTGGATTGCTTTAACTTCCCTTTCATTACCTAGAATAGTTGACTATACCTTTGCTACGTAATTCTACCTTGTCCATAGTACCTTGAACATCCTCCTTAAACTAGAGCTCTGCAAGACAAGATTAATGTGTTACCGACTATCATTCTTGATATTGGGTCTTCTCAAACATGTTCCTTGAATAAATACATGGAATCATTCGAAGGATGTTGATGCTCCCGCCATGTTTGTTTGCAATCTACCTTGGTGATGTAGGGACCTAACTTGAGCACAAACAAAAAATATCAATGTACACTGGAAGCTTACCATCGTGTAAGATAAAAGCACATTAAAATAAAGTAATCACTGAGAACACAAACAAAAGAACAAAAACAAACTTGAATGGCTTTCTCAAATTTCATTCTAAGGTAGTGAATCCATCTTACCTTCCTGCTTTGATTGTTTTTTTACAGCCTTCACCTCCTCATTTGAGACTCTCAATACATTTATTGATTTCATTTTTCTTTGTTAAATCCCTAGCTTTCAGTTGGGGTTGCAAGTTCTTCATCATAACCTGAACGTCTTTGAGGTACTAGTTGAGAGAATCGCAAAATTATTTTAGCAATGATCATTAAACTTAAGAATGTTTCACTGTGTTTTAAGGTTTTGTGTATAGCCTAGAAGCCCTCCATGGCCATCTCCAACAAACCGCGTTAAGGAAGATCAAATGAAGAATGGGGGTTGCTTCTCTCTCTTTATAGGATCTATGGAAAACAATTTATGATCTATGCATAAACCAATGCTTTTCCTCCCCTCTAATCTTGTTGCTTGAATTGCAAAAGATGAAGCTTCACTAATCAAAATCCCTTTTTGAACAAGTATATGCTCATCTTCCAAGTGAATGTGAAGATGATAGGAACCTTGTTTAGTAGGCTTCATTGCTTGTTAAAAAAGGTTTGAGCTTGAATATGTTCAAGAAGAAGATGCCAAAGCAAGGAATCTTTTAGTTTTGGAGTTTTGAACTTGGAGCCGAAAACACGCTCCGTGGGACTAAGAGAGTGAATTTTGGTTGAAAATGAATGGGGAGATTATTGAATGGATTTGAAGGATATGGCCGATGCAAAATTAAGCATGTGACTCTCTTCAAACTATTTGAATCCACAAAAGAATCTTGGATTCTCACCTTCATTAAAATTCATCAAAATTTTAGGTTTAACCACAAGTTTCCTTATGATTTCTCATTGAGTATCAAGAAGCCTTATCATCAAGTAGCTAACGTCGGATAAACTTGTGGATAATTAACCATTGCAAGTTTTGCCTTAATGGATTTGGCAAAGGATATGAGAACTCGGACTAAGAAAAACTTCCAACCACCATCGTACGTACACATAAAATCATACTTGCATACTGGCTCTACTCCTATTTTAATCCATGGGAATCTCACAAGATCCCGTAGCTACTCACTTTTTGTACTTTTCATTCAACAATATGAGAGCCATATTCAAACACGGGTAGATGAGCACGTAGCTCTATGTCGTAAGAGCTATTCCTTAAAGCTTGGTTCGTATGCTACTATCGGTACACCTTTTTCTATTTAGGAAAACAATACGCTGCCTTGGCATGCCGCCTTTTCCGGTCATTGCCTCAGCTATATGAAACCCTCCCTCCCCTCCGTTCAGGAAACGTGAGAGAAAAACAGTTCTCCTGATGCATGTGTTGGAGAAGGTGCTAGGCAAGGTGGCCACAAGAAAGAATCCTGTGACGATTTCAATAAAAAGGATTTTCCAAAATCTAGAGGCACATACTAGCAATGAAGATTTAGTTGAATATTTAACCCCAAAAACATATTTAATGAAACAAGACATACAAGAAACTACATTGACCTCACAATAGACTCAACTCCACAAAAGGCCCCCCAGGGACTCTTTTGGCAATGAGTGTTAGGTACCAAGGCCAACAAGTACTTTAATATTAGAGTATTACATCAAGAAACAAGAAACGTTGTTAACATCCATGAAGTCCATCATTGAGTTTGAAGGTGGACACCCTTAAAGAGTGGTAAGGCAAGATCAACTCACTAATTCTATACAAATCATGAATCTTCAAGCCAAGTTGTCTAAGGGACCCCTAATACTAGCTGACACAATGCCACCATAACAAAACAATGCTCACTATCACCAAGAGTAAGCATGTTACTGACGTAGGCATACCCCAGAGCTCAACCCTTAAGTACTCTTATGTAAAAGGTAAGCTTAGTTGTCCCTCAATAGATTGCCATCAACAAAAGGTAAGCCTAGTTGTACCCATCCCTCAATAGATTGCCAACAACAAATGCAAAGTAGCACACTAGAATGTAGTCTATAAAAGGCAAGAATTACACAAACAATTGCTTTTCGCTAAATTTCAAAACTAAACTTAATTAGCAATGCCAACTTGTCCCATGGTAGTTTAGTTCTGCAAACATTGAGATCACAACTTTTGGCACAATGCTTTTCAAGCATAAGGACGCGTCCAAAGGCATACTAGACAAATAATTTTTGCTCCGCCAATGTGCAGAGAATGACATTGTTCCCCATCACTCCACAATCAAAAACTCGCCCATTAGACGATTATTCCTCCTACACATGCACCCCATCATCCAATGTAAGACATGACGAGGTGTCCCAAGTCTTTTCGCTCATACCACAATACTCAACATTTCAACTTGCCCATAACAACAATATCCCCCCTTGCATGTGCATCCACCACCCCAAGTGACAACTAATTAAATTGTCAAGGTTAAATTTTGCTAATTGAAATAAGCCAAATGAAAGTCAAGTATGATCTCGATATTTAGGCAATTGCATTTTATGTCGCAGAAAGAAAACACTCTCATCGACTCACGAGGGAAATTACATTAATAGCCAATGGCCTCTTGCTCTTGAACAGAAGAGAGAACTAATTTTCATGCTTGGAGCTTCATTAACAGCCAAGGGCCGTGGCTCCTGCAATGGACGACCACTAAAGCAATTATTTCAACTTCCAAATGCTTATAAATCATTTTTAAGGGTCTCTAATGCATATAGCTTGCAAGCCACAAACTGGTGTTGATGGGGTGCCGATGGATTGCTCATACAAGGGGTGTGAGGCCATGCTTGAACACTGTCACGTCAAAAGTTTCACATCATCATGCATGGGGAAGCTGGAAGGAAAAATTCGAACTGCTGTGAAAGGCTCTTCCTAAAATTGGGACATTGTAAACATGCCAGTGTGTGTTCCTTTCACATGTGTAATATGGGTTTAGGAGCAGATTAGACTACTACTGCCGAGGGTTTCCATAATAAGACCAGTGGTGGCATTTCTACCGTATATTTTACATTGTCATCTCTCTCAAACAAAGGGTTGGCATATTAGCACATGGGGACATTTCTTTTACAATGCTTAATACACTTAAACAGGAGTATGCTGAAGATTACCACATAGACCAAAAACAAACGCAACACCAGAAATGAATGAAATTCAGAGAGAAACACTAGCCTCACTCGTGTCTCTCTGAATCACAACACCAGAAACGAGTGAGATTCAGAGAGAAACACTAGTCTCATGACAATTCAGAAAAAGAGCTTCTAGTACTATAAAAGCCAAAAGCAGCTCACCTATACACATTTGATAAGAGTTCTACACTGATGCTACATATGTGAATCACATATGAAATGGCTCAAACCTCGAAACAACTTCTGCTAATAGATTAGGAAGTGTCCTCGCACAAAAAGGGACGTCAATGTAAACTTCCTACTGGATATACAATGATTTCCATCCGGATAGCACCTTCTTAACAGTGATTATTAAACACACCTCGATTTCACGCCAAAACTTGAATTGAGTTCTTGCAAAGATTCGTTAGGGGGACAGGAATTTCATGTTATATTGCACTATCAAAAACACCCACAATTTGGGGGTCTTCGCCATCAAACAATCCGTTAAAAGATCTGCTTCACCTGCGTCCACATCCTCTGTGTGAGCAGTATGGGATATGCAGCATGCGTTAATGTCATATGGGGGACAATATTACCTGTTTAAGCAAAGGTTATCATTTACCGAAATAGTCTTGGTCTTGAGTGCAGAGGAACTTTGCCTTTTAGTTTAAGCCGACGATAAGCTTCTCGTATGTGGCATGGCCTTGTGGGACCCGTTTCCTTCCTTTCTGTCATGACTCTCCGCCCTTCAAGCATTTAAAAGAATTCATCCAAAAGTACTTTCCAAAAAAATTTAGTTGCCAATTACTCTAATTACAATCATCCACAATACCTGTCTCAACAAGTTCTCCCACAAACATCTTTGCAATGCCCGACATGACGATGGACATTGGTAAGGAAATGGGACAACCAGCAACATTCTGTAGGAGCTGCATTGCACAAAATGCAGAAGATGTCCCATAAACCACCAGCAAAGAAGAATAAATTAAGAAAACTGATGTTATAGGTCATTCCGAGCTTCACAAGTAAAATTTTCCTATAAAACCATGAACCACCAGCAAAGAATATTCTTCAAGCTCAATCCCCATTAGGCATGCACTAGTCACAAGAAATGTTTGGTGTGTACGTTGTTTCGATGCCTTTTGTTTCTAAGATGCCAAGTAGAAACCATAGATTCGGTAAAGTTGTAGGGTACATAATGCCTAAAGCTGAGCATTTTAATAGTAAATAAAAATATGTCAATCAAATCGGTGTTGAAATCAGTTGTCACTGCATTATAAAATCTTCTGAATGTTAAGCCATATAGGTCAATAGCATATAACAGGGGAAGGATAATTTTCAGTCTTCCGTTCCCCATTCTCATTCCAGCTTCCCGTTCCGAATCTCCATTCCATGTTTAAAAGGCAAGCATCGTCACAGGGAATGGCAATTCTTGGCCGTTCCGCTTTCCGTTTTTAGTAACTATGTAATAGCAAGCCATAGGTAACATGCAGCTAAGTGCAATGAATGATGTTGTAACATGCCACTGACCACTAGTCCTTTTTAGCTTTAGATGTGTGATTGTGTGTATTAGAAAGTTTCCTCTAGCTCTGTGTGTGTGTGTGTGTGTGTGGGTGTGGGTGTGGGTGTGGGTGTGGGTGTGGGTGTGGGTGTGGGTGTGTGTGAGGGGGGGAGGGGGGGGGGGGGAAGACAGAGAGAGCTCTCATGAGTCTTGATGCCTTTGTGGTAGGCTCTCACATGCAGAGAGGTAAAAAACGCAATGTCACTTGCTTTTTTCTAGAAACAACTTGAGATTAATGTCTGTGTGTGTGCGTGTGTGTGTGTGTACAGCCCTTTCAAGGACCTCTACCTACACATCATATATGAGGATCCACCTACACTTGTAGATCAAGAAGAGTAACTCATTTTTTACCAAATAGTTGATCAGGAGACCACCACCACACACACTGGCATGGTTTGCAGCCATTCTGTTTTGACTTTTAAAGGCCACCCTAAAGAATATGCTAAATGGATACCTGATTTTTTTTTTCAAAACTTTCCAAATATTCTCCACACTTTTTATTACTCACGGTCTAGATGATTCTCTATTGAGCAATTGAGGATTCTATCCCTAGTGGGAGGGATGTTATGAGTTTGGACACCCTCAGGTTGTATGGGATTATCATTACAATTACGTAGCTAGCTTGTAATAGTTAATTATGATGATGTCTTTTTATTTTTACTAATAAGGAGATTAATATGGTGTAGATTGAAATTTTAGGAATTGAGGAGAAAGCACCACATAATATCTTTTGCCCATTTCTTATTTGCATAGTGTTTTAGTTGTTGTTTCCAATATGATTTCATTGTATATATCTAGTGAGAACGCATCCTATAATGGACCATGCAAGAAGTGACAGCCACCATTCATGGACTGTAGCATTTTGGTCTGATTGATCTCGAATAGACATGGTTGCAATAGGGGTTAGTCGATCGGACATCGATGAGGTCCCGATTGGAACTAGATGTGATTGCTAGCTACATTGCCAATAAATCATGGTCTAAGATCCGAATGAATGTTGAATGTCATGTGATGTCCTGTGATGTCTGGTGATGTCCTGTGATGTCGTGTGATGTGACTGTCGATTTTGTACATGTGCTAGATGTGTGTTCCTAGTACGTAGGTACTAACAATCAGTGTCTGCTAAGACGGTTTATGGCTTTTGTCGGTTTTGCAGGCGTAATCGCGGTCGATTACAATGCTTTCAAGAGGGGGGTATGTCACAAAGTGATGACGTGGCGGACAACAAAAACCCTAAAATTCCTGCAAACCCTAATTTCTACCAGAAACCCTAATTTCCGAAAATCGTGGAGGCTATTATAAATAAATAAATAAAATTGAAATGATGAGCGACGCGAATTTTGCTTTTTTTTATTAAAAAAAGAGAAAAGACTCTCTAAGAGAGAGAGAACTGATGTTTTTTATTTTAGAAGCTTATGGGGCTCTGCTTTTGGGCATCCCTTGTAACCTTTAAATTAGTGGTGAGGGCCTCACTTCTCAGAGCATCTGGACGCAGAGTCTGAGAGTGAAACCCTAACCGCTCTCTTGTACTTTGATTTGATTAATATAAAAAGAAATACCGAAAGGAGCGCCAATCTTTGGGGCCAATATCTCTAGGCACGGAACTCCACCGGGCCAGTGCAAATCTATTGTGATCTGTGAATTGTTTTGAAGTGGTTATTTGGTGCTGTCGCCATTGATTTTTGACTTGGAGTGTCCAAGTCTGTTACATGTGGATAAGGGGAAAGGGAAACAAGTATCAATGTCTACCACACCTCATTCCATAGTTTCAAAAGAAAAAGAAAAAGAGATAGGAAAGGGCAAAGACAAGGACACAACAAGGGATGCTTGGATCATTCCCAAAAAGACGGTCAAAGATCGAACTCCAGCTTCTTCCCGTAATTATGTGCCCCGTTGAAGATTGCATCTCATATGAAGCTCTCCTATAATGATAATAAGTCTTTGGCGAAAGCATGGCATAAGGTGATGTGTTCGTATAAGGAAGTGATTACAGGAGAATCAGCTTCCTTGTCAGGTGCCCTTCAGAGTTTCTCTTCCAACGGATGTTGCTTCTGCAGCGGATGTGGATGTGCCAATGGGCACTAACACTAAATTCTCTTGCTCATTTGTCCTTTGAGCATACCTCATAGTATGCATAATTTTTTGAGATGCATTTCATTTAATGTGCATGGGTTATGCAATCATGACAAGTGGAGGCTAACCTAGCACTATGTACATACATGAAGGGCAGATGTAGTAATTCTTCAAGAGCATAATCAACATCATTTCGCCGGTCAGACATCTTATTTTGCAGGATATTGAATAGATTATGCAGGCAATGCCAATTACTCACGAGTTCTTATGCTTATTCGGCATGACTTATAGCCAACTATTGTCCCAAATGGAAGATGGATGATGGTTGAATGTATTGTTAATGGGGAAGTCTTTGAATTTGGAGAGGTATATGCTTTCACAATGTCACGAGGCTGTGACAACCACTAACCTTAGTTGTTGGTTTCTTTTCGTTGATTTTTATTTGATTTTTGGGACCCTCTTTTTGAAGTCACAAACGGCCGAACATTGTAAGGCCAGTGTGAAACAGTCGATGGCCGAGAGTTTCACCCTCAACAATGAAGGCCAGGTCGCCACGAGTTGGTCAGGCCAATCGGCACTGAAATGCGAGCAATAAAAGGTTGTCTAGGCTCAGTTCAAAGTCATTTAGGCCCCACGCTACACTTTATAAGTTGGTGGGTACTAGGAATTTAACTCAAAAGAGCAAATGGGACACATGGCGACTCCAGATGATTTCGCCAGACTGAGCATGAAGAGGGGGCGCCCAAAATCGAGCTAGGAAAGTGGAGGGGCTGATTTTTGCTAATTGTGAACTCCATTGTGTGTGAGTAGTGCATGCAGATGATCACAGCTTTAATGAAAAGCTTGCCTTCTTGTTCTATATAGCACGATGATTCCGCTCTCGTGCACCTCTCCGCCTTTTCGAATATAGAATCGTGATGCCCAGCTCAAGGGCTTTCCATCTGATGTATAGTTGTGTGGGTTCATGCGCGATTGCCGAGGCAAGAGCCTCTTCCACACGTACTAGATTAGCTAATTGTTGATCCTTCGTAGGTACAGGTGAACTCGGAGAGATTTCATGCGAGAAATCTCGTCCGAATCAAAGGGCAAGTAGCCCTACAGGTGCGGGAGCTCGAGGGCTTGCTGCGGATGTGACCGGCTCGCGAAACGGAGCCCTAAACAGGAAATTATAGCCTGCTGTGTATTTTTGCAGGTTTAGGGTTTTGACCCTTTTTTATCCCTAATACCCCCAAGAGCTTCAGGGAAGCTAAGGGAACACCGTACAAATGTTTTGGTGCATTTTCGGGGAAGCAAACAGAGAATTCAGCGTGCTGTAATTTCTCGCCAGGTTTGGGAAAGTGCTCTAATGTGCTGGAAAAGTCACCTTTTGTGTGGGGATTTCGTCTATGAAGCCTCCTAGTGCGGTTATGCTGCCCAAATTGGGCTAGAGTAGGTTATTTTCAGCCCAATAAACATGGGACAGCTCGTAGGAATTTGCAGGATTTCTCCAAAGTTTAATTGAATAAAGAAATACCGAAAGGGGGCGCCAACCTTTGGGGCCAACGCAGTGTCACTGTCTGCTTGGTAGCAGTCTAGCTGTCAAGCCGTGTTTTGTTTGGAGTGTTAAATTCGAATCACATGTTTATTCGTAAAGTTCCTTTGTGTCGTAACGCTCAAGTGAAGTGTTAGGTGCAGCGGAATGAATGTTTGCGCTTTGCTCAAGATGAGTGCTCCGAACTGTGCTCAAGGTTCCTTTTGTTCTTATGGAAGGTAGAGCCTTCCATTCTTAAGGAGAGAATGCTATGATCACAAACAAAGTGAGTGGACACTGTGCGTGCAAGTGAATGAGACTGAGAGATAGAGAGAGAAGAGAGATACGACACCAGAGACGTTGTAAAACCCTCCTCCGAAGGCCCCACTCTCGTTGGCGAGAGTGGTCTACTTATGATTGCACAAACTGGTACAAACTGAATGCGTGTGACCGATGCAAGTCTAGGCTATGTCGGTGATGACGACAGTGAGGACAAAACCGACCTAAGCGCTGAAATCTGCAATCTTTGTACTGCTGTCCAAAAAACGCTATGGGCTGAAATCGGCGGCTAGTCCAAAAACGCTGATTTTGGGGGCTGTTTCTGTGGGTCTTTGTTGCTGAAAATCTGCAGGTTTAGGGCTGAAAACTGAGGTTTCTTTAGGCTGAAAACTGAGGGTCTTTCCGGGCTGAATCTGCTACTCTTCTAGGGATGAACTTGCAAGTTATTCATTGCTGAAAAACGCTGCATGCTGAAATCTGTAAAGGCTGAGATCTGCAAACGCTCGGATCTCCAAAACGCTAGTGCAATCTGGAAAACGCTAGGTGTGCAGGGACTTTTGCTGGTGATGGTTGTTGATGCAAACGCTAGGGCAAGGGTTTGATGGCGATGGCTAATTGCTGGAGAAAACGCCAATGGGGGAAGGTCCTTCTTGCTTGGAGGGGGAAACCGCCAAGGTCTTGCTTGAGAAGTTGCCTGCTGAGCTTGGCTCCTGTTGCCTCTTCTGCCAAATAGTGCTAGCTCTAGTTTGCTTATATACAAACTAAGCAAAATTGCCCTACCTACTTTCCAACAAAAGTCACTTAAAAATAATAAGTGAAAAATGTCAAAAATAGGTAAAATAGGCTAAATGCACTCGAAAATTCCCCTGAAGGATTATGATGGATTCTGATGGAAATGCTTATGATCATGCTGTGTGCAACCAGAGGATATGCATCTACACTAAGTGACTGGGCATGCACGGTCTACGAATAGACTCACAAAAGTGCCAGATCACTTCTAAATCTAGCCTGACTCGACTGACTGAATCCTTGTCGTGTTGTAGCTTGTCCACGGACACATAGGGTTGGATGTGTCACGTGACATCCCCTCCTTTTCAAAGTGAGGTACTGGTACCGAACTGTATGGCGTCGAGGGAGATCGCCAATAGCATCCGGAATCCTGGAAGGGACTCTTCGCCGGCCCACTCTGAGGTGTGGGTTGTGCAGTACTTGAACTTCACAAAGGTCTGCAACGCTTGCTTCTTTGGGCCGCGCCGAAAGCAACACAAAGTCTTATGTGGCTCCTTCAATGCTTCAACTTCGTCTAGAATCCTGCTTCTTTCTTCTTCAAGAATCTCCACGGCTGAAAATTCCTGAAACCCATTCCATGTAAAGTGAGTGGAAAAAATCTCGTCTTCCTAAAAGACTGTGCATGCAATGTAGATGAACAAAGAGACGGAGTGCCACACCGTTCACCATACACACGCACACAATGAGATCGAATCTTTCTCTTATGATCTAGAGCAATCAACTTTGGCAATTCACAATGGAAATGCCCATGCTTGGTGCTCATACTGTCATGTGCTCTTTCTACAAATGTGTCATGCCAAGGAAGAGACATGGAATGTGACGTCCTTGAATGCATACTTTTCGGCTTTTCATGTACAATCCGCATACATTCGTGCTCATTCAGGAGTGAAACGTGCTCAACGTACAATATGTCATGCCTAGTAAAAGGGATCACATAAAGACGCTGACTAAAATATAGGAAACGATCACGAATGAAACACTCGTACAATGCGTGCGTATCAATCATGCGAACACATAATACATCATGTGAGGGTTCTTTAGACCTAGGCTCGAGAGCCAAGATCGCTTCTTCGTGATTGATCGAATCTGCAACGAGGTTAGCTTCGCTAGAAAAAGCATCAACTAACTCATCATCCTTGTGAACAATCACATCATCTTCATGCAACTCATTATGCTTGTGAGAAATCACATCTTGATCATGCAAATCATCATGCTAGTCATTGTCATCCAAATCATCATGCAAATCATTGTCATTCAAATCTTGTGTGTCATGCTTGGGAGAAGAAGAGACTGAGAGAGTCTCCTTTTCCCGAATCTCTTGCATCAGTGCCGGCACTTGAGAAAAGAGTCGCAAGAACTCTTACATGTGTCGTCTGCTCTATTCTTGTCTTGCTTTGGCTACTCCCAGTCTTTCTTGGTGTTTGCGTTCCATTTCTGCTTTTCTTTCTGCTCTTCTTTCTGCGTGTCTGCGTTCCATTTCTGCCATTCTTTCTGCATGTCTTGCTTCGCGTTCTAACTTCCTTTCCAAAAACATCTGGTCCAACTCCTCCATAGGAGTACAATCCTTGACGTAGATGGGGAAGGGGGAGGGTCGGAAAAACCTCCTGGTGGGGAAAATTCTTCTTCACCTCTCTCATGCTCATCACCTCCAAGCGAAGTATCCATTCCGCTTCGAGTGATGACCATTTTGAAGTCGTTGGTTCTTGTGGGTTCTTGTGGTCTTGGGTTCTTAAGTTCACGAGGAACTTGGGTTCTTGGGGGTCTTGGTTCTTAAGTCCACGAGGAACTTGGGTTCTTGGGTGTCTTGGTTCTTGAGGTTCTTGAGGTTTTCTATCGCTTGCAAACCGTGTTCGAGAAGGATCTTCTCTTCACCCGAGTTCTACTCCTTTCCACGGGCACACCCCTTGGCGGCCTTGCGCTCACACCAAGGTTGCTTTTTCCCACCTCACGTCGATTGGCCGGCCACTAAGTGCACGGTGCGCTCTTAATGAGTGAAAAGAGACACAAGGGGAGGCTGGACAAGCCCTTCTTTCTTGGAATTCTTGTCACTCTTCAAAAACACAATTAGGAATCAACAAGCCCAAGCGAACTTGGGTTCACTCGACCGCAACAAGCAAAAAAATTCTTATGATTCTTGTGGTTCTTTCCTTGAGTGATATAGAACACTGCCAAAGCTCTGATACCAATGTTAGGTGCAACGGAATGAATGTTTGCGCTTTGCTCAAGATGAGTGCTCCGAACTGTGCTCAAGGTTCCTTTTGTTCTTATGGAAGGTAGAGCCTTCCATTCTTAAGGAGAGAATGCTATGATCACAAACAAAGTGAGTGGACACTGTGCGTGCAAGTGAATGAGACTGAGAGATAGAGAGAGAAGAGAGATACGACACCAGAGACGTTGTAAAACCCTCCTCCGAAGGCCCCACTCTCGTCGGCGAGAGTGGTCTACTTATGATTGCACAAATTGGTACAAACTGAATGCGTGTGACCGATGCAAGTCTAGGCTATGTCGGTGATGACGACAGTGAGGACAAAACCGACCTAAGCGCTGAAATCTGCAATCTTTGTACTGCTGTCCAAAAAACGCTATGGGTTGAAATCTCCAAAAACGCTGATTTTGGGGACTGTTTCTGTGGGTCTTTGTTGCTGAAAATCTGCAGGTTTAGGGCTGAAAACTGAGGTTTCTTTAGGCTGAAAACTGAGGGTCTTTCCGGGCTGAATCTGCTACTCTTCTAGGGATGAACTTGCAGGTTATTCATTGCTGAAAAACGCTGCATGCTGAAATCTGTAAAGGCTGAGATCTGCAAACGCTGGGATCTCCAAAACGCTAGAGTGCAATCTGGAAAACGCTAGGTGTGCAGGGACTTCTGCTGGTGATGGTTGCTGATGCAAACGCTAGGGCAAAGGTCTGATGGCGATGGCTAATTGCTGGAGAAAACGCCAATGGGGGAAGGTCCTTCTTGCTTGGAGGGGGAAACCGCCAAGGTCTTGCTTGAGAAGTTGCCTGTTGAGCTTGGCTCCTGTTGCCTCTTCTGCCAAATAGTGCTAGCTCTAGTTTGCTTATATACAAACTTAGCAAAATTGCCCTAACTACTTTCCAACAAGTCACTTAAAAATAATAAGTGAAAAATGTCAAAAATAGGTAAAATAGGCTAAATGCACTCGAAAATTCCCCTGAAGGATTCTAATGGATTCTGATGGAAATGCTTATGATCATGCTGTGTGCAACCAGAGGATATGCATCTACACTAAGTGACTGGGCATGCACAGTCTATGAATAGACTCACAAAAATGCAAGATCACTTCTAAATCTAGACTGACTGGACTGACTGAACCCTTGTCGTGCTGTAGCTTGTCCACGGACACATAGAGTTGGATGTGTCACGTGACATGAAGATTCGAATGAAAGCTAAGTCTACCGTCCTTTAGCGAGTCTATGGACCGGTTTCACGCAGCCTCTACTGATCGCGCAAGATTATGGAGTGATTGTATCTCCTTGTATTGTTGGCGTTCTAATGCATTTCTTTGTGGGGATTTTAACAATGCGCCAAACCCTACAGACAATACTATCGGCCAGTCACACATGTTGTGTATGGAATGTTAGGCATGGGATCATATGATGCGTTCATGCAATGCATTGGATTTGTGACCGATTTTACATGATGAAGATTCACAATTCACTTTCCAATACAATGTTCGATCCTCTTACCGAGCTCGTCTTGACTGCAGGTATATCTTTCAAAGGCATCAATATGATGCCTTTGTGTGTGATATGAGGATTGACTATACTTTATGCCTTTCAGATCATGCTCTTCATATGTTTGACTTTACATATTGGCCCGTCTGTTGCTTCTTTGGCCAAGAAACGGCTTTTGCATGTCAACAATGCATATCTGACACGTGAGGTTTTGCGTAACATGATTATGGATATAATCCCGCATAGAGATATGGATTTGCATGGTTCCGCTTTGTTATACACGGCCAGTGTGTTGTTAGTGATTATGGTAAGCACTATATGTCTCAACTGCGGAGCAATGTTTAGCAAGCAAGGGATACCTATCAACACTTAATGAATATGGCTAATTCCTTCTCTCTTTCGGAGGTTGAACTTGTCACAATCTGCTGAAGTGTCAAAGCCCTGAAGAATGGAGCCAACTTGCAGATCCCGGCCGAGGGGCCTAAACCCTAAGAAGAACAAGTAACAGAATAAGAAGTCCTACCAACTTATGGAGACCCCGCCTGATGGGGCCTCAGTGACATAAAGGAATTAAAATAAAGCAAGACCCACACACACACACACACCAAGAGTTGCGCAAAAATTGATGACGTGGCAGTTGTACGCACGCTCCGCGTCTTGCGTTGACTGCTGATGTGGCAATTGTACGGAATTCCATGATTTACGCTGGCAACTTTTTGGCATTGCTTTTGGACCAGAAGCTTTTGAGTTTTAAAGACTTTTCATGTAAACTGCTTTTGGGGCCTAGGGCTTTTAAATATGAGGCCATGGGCTCATTCTCTGGCATGCTTCCTGGAGAAGGTGCAGAGTCTCGAGTACCCGTTTGTACTGTGTTGATGCAATATAAAAGAATACCGAAAGGGGCGCCAAGGTTTGGGGCCAATACTCTCCGGGGTATTCCGCCACTCCGTGTCGCGTGTCGTCTCTCTCTCAATTCAATTGTTATTGAAGTGTTAAAAGTCTGTTGAGTCTGTTCTTTTCTATTGGCACGTGGTGCCCGTCTTGTGACAGTGTTATCAGAGCATCAGGCGTGTGCTTTTTTGAAAGCATATCGGTCCTACAAAAGAGCACACAGAGCTCTTGGAATTTTACTTGAAGTATCTTTGGGTCCCGACCTTGGACTTATTAGGGACTCCCAACCTTACTTCATCGCGCATCGGACGCGCTCCCGTCTTCATCGCTCTGTCTTACAGGGCATAAGCCATAAAGAAACCAAGACATGGAATTCATGGATTCAGCAAAATTGCAGTTTCTGCTCAACGATCTTTACGGCATTCTTTCGCGGCATCCTCAACAGAATCTTCCAATGCTGCAAAGTTTTCAACAATTTTTGAACTACATGTTACCCCCTCTCATGCCCCAGGTGGTACCTCCTCCTCCGACGTCAGAAAGTAAGAGAGCTTCCAACCAGCAACCTTCTCAACCGTCTGTTCCGATCGGGGGAGTTTTCAGGAATATGGTGTAGCCATCTGACCCTAATCCAATGCAGCCGCCATTGCCCCCACCTCCACCACCACCACCGCCACCAGGCTACAATGGTTGGAGCCCATATGGATATCCTTATTATCCATACCCGAGATATGCGCTTAACCAACCCAAAGATTTCAAGGATGGCGGCATGACAGTCAAATTTTTCACTTTTTCAGGGGTGAAAGATCGAAAGAAAGCATTGCAGTTCCTACAACAATTCGACAACATCTATGCTTTGGAGAACTTTACAAAAGAATCCAAGATTTCTCGAGCAGCAAGATTTCTTAAAGATAATGCTATGCAATGGTGGAGTTCAATCGCGACACAACCGCAGACTTGGCAAGCTTTCAAGGCAATTTTTGCAAGCAGTTACATGACTTCCATGTTTGAAGTCCGGATTTTGGCAGAGTAAGGAAACTTGAAAATGCTTGCCACCGAAACCATGGACGACTATAGCCAAAGGTTTCTCAACGTGTACCTTCCAGTGTCCTTTAAGTTCATTTCCTTGGAGGACCACGAGCGCTACACCAATGGACCACCTTCACCATTGCAGGAATATTATCTTTCCAAGCAAGTCTCTACCATGCAAGAGCTTATGGACCATGCCGCCATCGGCTACAAACATATGAAAGGAAAGCTAGAGTTTACCACAGAAGAACCTCCGGCCACTAACCACAACTCTCGCCAACAAAGAAAAGCCAACCGCAAAGGCCTCGTTTGACACCTCAACAACTAGATACCTTACTACAAGAAGGTCTATGTTTTGGATGCTTTCAAACAGGACATAACTATTTTGGTTGTCCCCAACGCACTGACAGACAAACGGAGCCGACGCCGCCGACGGTCGACAGAAACCCAGGACCATCTCGAGCCAAAAGAGCAAAGCCGGCCATTGGATTAGTACCTGACATCTATGGCATACGCCTTGAAAGTACAAATGAATTGTGTCCAGCATATGGCAAAGTCAACGGTTTGAAAGCCCTAATTTTCTTTGACCAAGAAGCTACAGAGAGCTTCATCCATCTAGAATTCTTAAAGCAGATGCACTTTATTTATGATGCAGAGAGTGGAGAAATTGAAGCTGAGCTCGCAACAAGGCAAACTTAAAAAGTGGTACCGCTCATTGGTGCTCTTCCAGTGACTAGTTTAGATCATCATGGAAAAGCCGTTTCCACATTATGAACTGTGACGTTCTCTTGGGCATGCCTTGGCATAACAAGAATGATGCGACTCTCCAAGTTCGGAATCGAACCATCACCATGATGCAGAAGGGCAACCCACTCGTCCTCAAAGTTCGGTTCTCCGAACAAAACCCTGAACGATCTATCTAGTTGTTTTTGTAGTTAGATACTTTTGAACTTTGTTGAGAAAGTATTGTTTGAAACTTTGTTTGAAATGGATGGTATCTGTTTTAAACCTGTCTTGGTGCCGATTTGAATTGTCACACTCTAGTTTTAATGCTGGTTTCAATGATTGGTGATTTTTTGTCACAAAGTGATGACGTGGCTACCAACAGCAAAAATTCCTACAAACCCTAATTTTTGCCAAAAACCCTAATTCCTAGAAACCCTAATCCTAATTGCTGGCTGAAACCCTAAAATGGCTGGAAACCCTAAAAGCAGGTGGCCATGCCACGTGGCAGCAGTGTACCGATATTTCCGAAAATCGCGGAGGTGAAAAAAAAAATTGTTTTTTTTTAGCGACGCAAATCCCAGTTTTTTGCTACGCTTTGAGAGAAAGAGAGAGAAAGAGTTTAATTGCTCTCTTGAGAGAGAGAGAGATTGCTTTTTAAACTGAAAGCTTTTTGGGGCTCTGCTTTTGGGCATCCCTTGTAAACTTTTATATGCGGTGAGGGCCTCACTTCTCAGAGCATCTGGACGCAGAGTCTGAGAGTGAAACCCTAACCCGCCTTTCTTGTACTTTGATGATTGATTAATACATAAAGAAATACCGAAAGGGGCGCCAATCTTTGGGGCCAATATCTCTAGGCACGGAACTCCGTCGGGCCAGTGCAAATCTATTGTGATCTGTGAATTGTTTTGAAGTGGTTATTTGGTGCTGTCGCGATTGATTCTTGACTTGGAGTGTCCAAGTTTGTTACATTTTTACTCCCGGCTGGAGTAGTGAGAAATAATGTTTGAGAATGCTTGTTCATACTCATTGTTACCATATACAAGTGATGTGTGTGAACACACTAGGACCGCCGGGGCATTTTTTCCCTCTTTAGGAGGTTTTTTCCCCCATGCATTGTATGTACGCCCATTACTCTAGGGCTATCTATCTTTCCATTGCACACTAAGTAATACACTCTCTATTGTGTGCCTTGAGCTTCCTTCGTCTTCTCCAAGCTGTGTGCGTTTCCTTGCATGTTAGGTGCAGCGGAATGATTGTTTGCGCTTTGCTCAAGATCAGAGCTCCAAACTGTGCTCAAGGTTCCTTTAGTTCTTATGGAAGGTAGAGCCTTCCGTTCTAAATGAGAGAATGCTATGATCACAAACAAAGTGAATGGAAACTGTGCGTGCAAGTGTATGAGATTGAGAGATAGAGAGAGAAGAGAGATACGACACCAGAGACGTTGTAAAACCCTCCTCCATAGGCCCCACTCTCGCCGGCGAGAGTGGCCTACTTACGATTGCACAAACTGGTACAATGGTGATGCATGAGACTGATGCAAGTCTAGGCTATGTCGACAATGACGACGGTGATGACGAAGTCGACCTAAGGGCTGACATCTGCAATCTTTCTACTGCTGTCAAAAAACGTTATGGGCTGAAATCTGCTAATCTTCTATCTGCTGAATTCTGACTCTATGTCGATGACGACGATGCGACGACGACGCGCTGAAAACGCAGATGCTGAAATCTGCGTTTTCCGGGCTGAAACTGTAAATCTTGCGGAAACTGACCGTGCGGCGAGGAATTGTTGTTGCGGGAAGGTGAGATATGCGAGGTTCGGGACTTGATCTGCGGGTACTAACTGCTGAAAACTGAAAACGCTGATGCTCCTTGACTTTCCGTCGCGGAGAATCTGCAAAACGCTAGGGTTGGCTGCAGATGCAAAAACGCTAGGGCTGAAAATCTGCAATTCTAACGCCGTTTGTCTTGCAAATGCAAAACGCTAGGCTGATCTGATGTCCTGCTGCTGCTGCCGGAATCTGCAAGTGCAAATCACTGGCTGATCTAGTCCAAAAACGCTAGGCTGTTGCTGTGGAGCAAAAACGCTAGGTCTCTTGGGGGGGTTCTATTGGGGTTCTGCTGAGAAGGTGCCTGTTGAGCATGTGCTCCTGCTACCTCTTCTGCCATTTAGTGCTAACTTTGGTTTGCTTATATATTTTCTTACCCAAATTGCCCTATCTACTTTTGTTGGAAAGTCACTTAACTTAATAAGTGAAAAATGTCAAAAATAGGGAAAATAGGCTAAATGCACTGGAAAAATCCCCTGATTGATTCTGATGGATTCTAATGGATTCTGATGGGAATGCTTATGATCATGCTGTGTGCAACCAGAGGATATGCATCTAATCTAAGTGACTGGGCATGCACGGTCTACGAATAGACTCACAAAAGTGCCAGATCACTTCTAATCTAGCCTGACTGGACTGATTGAACCCTGATCGTGCTGTAGCTTGTCCACGGACACATAGGGTTGGATGTGTCGCGTGACATCCCCTCCTTTTCAAAGTGAGGTACTGGTACTTAACTATATGGCGTCGAGGGAGATCGCCAATAGCATCCGAAATCCTGGAAGGGACTCTTCGTCGGCCCTCTGATGTGTGGGTCGTGCGGTATTTGAACTTCATAAAGGTCTGCGACGCTTGCTTCTTTGGGCCGCGCCGAAAGCGACACAAAGTCTTTTGTGGCTCCTTCAATGCTTCAACTTCGTCTAGAGTCATGCTTCTTTCTTCTTCAAGAATCTCCGTGGCCGAAAATTCCTGAAACCACTTCCAACACAAAACCATGAACATACCCATTCCATGTAAAGTGAGTGGAAAAAATCTTAGTCTTCCTCAAAGACTGTGCATGCAATGTAGATGAACCAATAGACGGAGTGCCAAACCGTTCACCACACACACGCAAACAATGAGATCTAATCTTTCTCGTATGATCTAGAGCAATCAACTGTGGCAATTCGCAATGGAAATGCCCATGCTTGGTGCTCATACTTTCATGTGCTCTTTCTACAAATGTGTCATTCCAAGGAAGAGACATGGAATTTGACTTCCTTACATACATACTTTTCAGCTTTTCATGAAAAATCCGCATACATTCATGCTCATTCATGAATGAAACATGCTCAACATACAATATGCCATGCCTAGGATAAGGGATCACATAAAGACGTTGACTAAAAGACAGGAAACGATCACGAATGAAACACTCGAACAGTGCGTGCGTATCAATCATGCGAACACATAATACTTCCTGTAAGGGTTCTTTGGACATAGAGTCGAGAGCCAAGATCGGTTCTTCTTGAGTGATTGAATCGTTCTCTGGGGGTTCTTTTGACCTCGATTCGAAAGCCAAGATCGGTTCTTCGTGATTGATCGAATCTAGAACGAGGTTAGCTTCGCTAGTAAAAGCATCCACTAACACATCATCCTTGTGAACAATCACATCGACTACATGCAACTCATCATGCTTGTGAGAAATCACATCTTAATCATGCAAATCATCATGCTTGTGAGAAATCACATCTTGATCATGCAAATCATCATGCTTGTAATTGGCATCCAAATCATCATGCTTAGCAATATCATTCAAATCATCATGCTTATCTTTGTTATCCAAATCATCATGCTTGTCATTCAAATCATCATGCTTATCATCATCATTCAAATCATCATGCTTCTCACAACCATGCAAATCCTATATGTCATGCTTTGGAGAAGAAGAGACTGAGAGAGTCCGTTCCCCAAATCTCTTGCATCTGTGCATGAACTTGAGAATAGAGTCGCCAGAACTATTTGTTTTGTCGGTCGCCCTGTTCTTGTATTACTTTGACTTCCTTCCTTGCTGCTTCTCTTTCTGCTCTTCTTTCTACGTATCTGCGTTCCATTTCTACCATTCTTTCTGCATTTCTGTGATCCATTTCTGCTTTTCTTTCTGCATTTGTTGCTTCGCGTTCTAACTTCCTTTCCATAAACAACTGCTTCAACTCCTCCATAGGAGTTAGTGCAATCTTTGTCGTAGATGTGGAAGGGGGAGGGTCGGAAAAACCTCCTGGTGGGGAAAATTCTTCTTCGCCTCCCTCATGCTCATCACCTCCAAGCGAAGTATCCATCCCGCTTCAAGTGATGACCATTCTGAAGTCGTGGGTTCTTGTGGGTTCTTGTGGTCTTGGGTTCTTAAGTTCACGAGAAACTAGGTTCTTGGGTTCTTAGGGGGTCTTGAGTTCTTGAGGTTCTTGACGGTCTTGAGGTTTTCTTTCGCTTGCAATCTGTGTTTGAGAAGGATCTTCTCTTCACCCAAGTTCTACTCCTTTCCGCGGGCGCACCCCTTGGCGGCCTTGCGCTCACACCAAGGTTGCTTTTTCCCACCTCACGTCGATGGCCAGCCGCTAAGTGCACGGTCCACTCTCAATGAGTGAAAAGAGGCACAAGGAAAGGCTGGACAAGCCCTTCTTTCTTGGATTTCCTGTCGCTCTTCAAAAACACAATTAGGAATCGACACGCCCAAGTGAACTTGGGATCGTGCAACCTCAACAAGCAAAAAAAATTATGTGGTTCTTGTGGTTCTTTCCTTGAGTGATACAGAACACTGCCAAAGCTCTGATACCAATGTTAGGTGCAGCGGAATGAATGTTTGCGCTTTGCTCAAGATGAGTGCTCCGAACTATGCTCAAGGTTCCTTTTGTTCTTATGGAAGGTAGAGCCTTCCGTTCTAAATGAGAGAATGCTATGATCACAAACAAAGTGAATGGAAACTGTGCGTGCAAGTGTATGAGATTGAGAGATAGAGAGAGAAGAGAGATACGACACCAGAGACGTTGTAAAACCCTCCTCCATAGGCCCCACTCTCGCCGGCGAGAGTGGCCTACTTACGATTGCACAAACTGGTACAATGGTGATGCATGAGACTGATGCAAGTCTAGGCTATGTCGACGATGACGACGGTGATGACGAAGTCGACCTAAGGGCTGAAATCTGCAATCTTTCTACTGCTGTCAAAAAACGTTATGGGTTGAAATCTGCTAATCTTCTATCTGCTGAATTCTGACTCTATGTCGATGACGACGATGCGACGAGGACGCGCTGAAAACGCAGATGCTGAAATCTGCGTTTTCCGGGCTGAAACTGTAAATCTTGCAGAAACTGACCGTGCGGCGAGGAACTGTTGTTGCGGGAAGGTGAGATCTGCGAGGTTCGGGACTTGATCTGCGGGTACTAACTGCTGAAAACTGAAAACGCTGATGCTCCTTGACTTTCCGTCGCGGAGAATCTGCAAAACGCTAGGGTTGGCTGCAGATGCAAAAACACTAGGGCTGAAAATCTGCAATTCTAACGCCGTTTGTCTTGCAAATGCAAAACGCTAGGCTGATCTGATGTCCTGCTGCTGCCGGAATCTGCAAGTGCAAATCGTTGGCTGATCTGATCCAAAAACGCTAGGTTGTTGCTGTGGAGCAAAAACGCTAGGTCTCTTCGGGGGGTTCTGCTGAGAAGGTGCCTGTTGAGCATGTGCTCCTGCTGCCTCTTCTGCCATTTAGTGCTAACTTTGGTTTGCTTATATATTTTCTTACCCAAATTGCCCTACCTACTTTTGTTGGAAAGTCACTTAAATTAATAAGTGAAAAATGTCAAAAATAGGGAAAATAGGCTAAATGCACTGGAAAAATCCCCTGACTGATTTTGATGGATTCTGATGGGAATGCTTATGATCATGTTGTGTGCAACCAGAGGATATGCATCTAATCTAAGTGACTGGACATGCACAGTCTACGAATAGACTCACAAAAGTGCCAGATCACTTCTAATCTAGCTTGACTAGACTGACTGAACCCTGATCGTGTTGTAGCTTGTCCACGGACACATAGGGTTGGATGTGTCCCGTGACATTGCAGCCCTAATTCCAACAATTGGTATCAAAGCAGGTTGCGTCCTCCCGAGCTCAATCGCCAGCAGCTCCGGCACACGCCTGCTCACTTTCTCCGATTTCGGTGAGCTTTGGCGAGCGTTCGCAAGTTGACAAAAAATTTCGGGCGAGCTACTAGAGCTCAGTCTGCTCAGATTTCTGATTCGGGCTCATTTCGGCCTCCATTTGCACTACAGGCAGATCTACACACAGGCAATTTCGTCATTTTGTGCAGATTTTCTGTCAATGCCCTATTTCTGCATAACAGGTGCCTTACAGTCTCTACAGTTTGTGCTATATAGCACGTGTTGTTCTCGCTACGTTTCTCCTCTTTTCAGGCAATTTTCACATCAAGTGCAGCATTTTCCATGGCTGACAACAACACAGATGTGTTCAAGATGTTTGCTACCGAGGACAGGTTGGATGGGGACAATTACCCTATGTGGGCTTATATGATGCAACACGTTCTTGTGTCAAAGGGCGTCTGGAATATTGTGTAGGGCATTGATGTACGTTCTGATTCTGAGGATGTAGGCGATGTTGAGAATGTTGCAGGTCTTGCTGCAAGGATTGCTGCAATTAGAGTTGTTTACAATCTCGTTGGGATGTAAAGGATGCACAGGCTCATGCATTAATTGCGTTGTCCGTAAAGCGCACCATTGTTCCTCACATTCGTTCAGCAAAATCTGGAAAACAGGCTTAGAATATTTTGAAAGGTGTTTATGCAAGTCGCAATGAGGCTAAAATTGCTTTGCTGCGTAAAAAGCTAACAATCGAAGATTATGCATGAGGAAGATGATATGGACACTTTCCTTGCTGGTGTCAAGGATATCAATGAGCAACTTATTTCTGCAGACAAAGTCATTTCAGACAGTTCCCTTGTACAGACTGTTCTTGATGCCTTACCAGATTCTTACCAGACTTTTGTTAGTACTTGGAGACTTATGACCCAAGAAAATCCTGAAGTTATCAAGTTTAATGCATTATGCACATTGCTGTTACAAGAGTCACTTTCCAGAAAAAACAGGACTAGGCAGCGTGCAGTTGAACAGGCTTTTATTGCTTCTCAAAGAAAGGGTGGTAACAGCAATGCAGCCACTTCTTATGGTTCTGCTGCGAGTGGCAAAAATTTTGTTCCTAATGCATCTGCTGGTAGCAATTTGTCTGGAAATTCTAGTGATAAGGGCAAAACGAAGATGTGTTGTCATTATTATAAAGCAAATGATCATTTGATCAAGCAGTGTCCTAAGTTGAAGGCTAAAGAGGCTAAGAAGAAAGAGGGTGGTTCCACTACAAATGCTGGTTCCACTACAAATGTAGCCATTGTTGAGTCTTCTGTGAAAGGAGACTGTGATGCTGATGTTGATGCACAATGGGCTTTTAGCGCAGAGTGCACTTACAATGTTGTTGTCCATGATGCATGCTTGTCAGTTGCTGCAAATTCACATGTGGTGTATTTCAACAGTGGTGCTTTATAGCACATTACCTCACATCGTGAATTGTTCACCTCTCTCGAGTCTGTCCCTCATGGGAATTCAGTCAATTGTGCCAACAATGCCTCTTATCCGGTTCAGGGAGTTGAAATTGCGCTTATTGTTGCAAATGGCAATTCTTTCACGCTTGTTGATGCACTTTATGTACCTGGGATCAAGAAGAATCTTCCGTCTGTATCTGCACTTGCTAGACCTGGACTTGTAGTCAAATTTGTGGATGACACATGTATAGTTCATGATCTCAGTTTTGGTGATGAAATTGTTGCATCTAGCCTTTTGTGCCATGAGCTGTATAAGCTCACTTTGTATGATAAGTGTGGACAAAATTTTGCAAATGCAGTTGCAAATTCAAGGGTTATTTCAGATACAAAACTTTGGCACACACGTTTTGGGCATCTGAATTTGTCAGTTTGCTACGTTTACAGAAATCTGATATGGTTGCTTCTTTGCCGCCTCTTGAAGCACCTGTCAAACATGTTTGTGAAGGCTGTATTTTGGGTAAGATGCAGCGTTTGAAGTTTCCAAAGGATGGTTCACTTAGGGCCACATACAGGTTGTTGCAGCTTGTGCATAGTGATGCTTGTGGGCCCATGCAAACTCCGTCCTTGGGCAATTATCTTTACTTCGTGACTTTCATTGATGATTACTCCAGGCATGCATGGGTATTTCCGCTTAAAGCGAAGTCCGAAGTTTTTATGTGCTTCAAACAATTTCTGGCTATGGCTGAAAATGTATTGAAATGTACTATGGGCACCCTCCATTCCGATCCAAGGGGGAGTATATGTCTCATGAATTTAATGCATTTCTGGCTAGTCGTGGGATAAAACACCAATTTACAGTACCTTATACGCCTCAGCAAAATGGTGTTGCTGAGAGGAAAAACAGGTCATTTACGGAAATGGCACGATGTATGGTCAAAAGTCGAGCTTTGCCGCATTCATTTTGGCTTGAGGCCATCATGTGTGCCAGTTATGTACTTAACAGTTGTCCTACGAAAGCTTTGCAGTCTATTACTCCATATGAAGCATGGCATGATAGAAAGCCTTCTATTGAGCACATGCATGTTTTTGGCTGTTTGGCATATGCTTTGGTGCCACAAACACAGCGCAGAAAATTGGATGATAAGGCTGTCAAATGTATTTTTGTTGGTTATAGTGCTGAAAGCAAAGGTTACAGGTTGTATCATCCGCAAACAAAGCGTATTCTAATTTCACGAGATGTAGTGTTTGTGGAAGATTCTGTTCAGCCCTTGCTGTCATGTACTAGAGACAGTAATGTAAGCTCACATGACATTTATGACACTTTGTTGCCTCTTTTCAGAGGTGGAAGTTCGAATGTAAATTCCAATGAGGCAAATGTAAAGCCTATGGGGGTTTCCGAAAATGTTACAGATCAGCCTATTACTGATGCAGATGTACATGATGTAGTTGATGAGAAAAGGGCTGAAAATGAGTAGGCTAGAGGTATGCCAAAATGGCTGGTGCACACTTTGCATGACAGTAAATTGGATGCCCCTTTGTCTAGTCGCACTCATTCAAGCTCTCGCCATGCATCTTATGCATCAGATTGTTATGCTTTGGCTGTGTCTAGCTTACATGATGTTGAGGAACCTCTGTCTTTTGATGAAGCATAAAATTCAAAAAATTGGATGGCTGCCATGCAATCAGAATATGATGCACTTATAGAAAATGACACATTGACTTTGTGTGATTTCCCTTCTGGCAAAAAGGCCATTGGTACGAAGTGGGTTTACAAGGTGAAACGCAAGCTGGATGGTGGATCGATCGCCATAAGGCTTGACTTGTTGCAAAGGGTTCTGCATAGCAAAAAGGCATAGATTATGAAGAGACTTTTGCTTCCACTTGTCGTATGACTACTGTGCGTTTTCTATGTGCATTGGCAGCTCATTTTGGTTAAGATGTACATCAATCAGACATTGTTACTGCTTTCTTGAATGGTGACATATTTGAGGAAGTTTATGTAACGCAGCCTTGCGGTTTTGTCAAAAAAGGACAAAAGGACAAAGTGTGCAGATGTAAGAAGGCTTTGTATGGGTTGAAGCAATCTCCTCGTGCTTGGTATGAGAAAGCTGACGCTCATTTGGTCAAACAAGGCTTTCGTAACAGTCCAACGGAAAGCACATTGTATGTAAAGCGTGAAGGTGATGTACTTCTCATTGTGGTTCTTTATGTAGATGATTTGTTGATCACTGGACCAAATGAGAGACATATTGCTGAATTTAAGGCTGATTTGAATGCTACTTTCAAGATGAAAGATTTAAGGTTGTTGCATCATTACTTGGGTATACAGTTTAAGCAGTGTGATGGTGG
Organism: Adiantum capillus-veneris; assembly: GCF_014529385.1. Lineage (NCBI taxonomy): Eukaryota > Viridiplantae > Streptophyta > Polypodiopsida > Polypodiales > Pteridaceae > Adiantum > Adiantum capillus-veneris. Next base: position 103,579,683 of record NC_140948.1, on the reverse strand, counting down.
TATTGCCTTGTGTCAGAAAAGTTACATAGAGACATTGCTATGTAAGTTTGGACTTGAGGATTGCAAACCTATTGTCACCCCCATGGAAACAGGTTTGAAATTGAGTCTTCATGATGCTGGTGATCCTGCAGATGTCACTCTTTATCAAACTGTTGTTGGATGCCTCATTTATGTATGCAACACGAGGCCGGATTTTCAGTTTGCAGTCTCACAAGTCAGCAGATTTATCAATAGCCCACGGTCTAAGCATTGGCAGGCTGTCAAGAGGATTTTTTGCTACCTTAGTGGCACTTTATATCTTGGCTTGTTTTATCCCAAGGGGGGGTCATTGCCGGCAGACTTACATGCTTTTTCGGACTCAAATTGGGCTGGTTGCTTTGACACGCGAATGTCCATAAGTGGTTTCTGTTTCATGCTTGGCAGTTCATGTATATCATGGTTGAGCAAGAAGCAACCTATTGTGGCCACTTCGAGTTGTGAGGCTGAGTATAGGGCAGTCTTCACAGCTACGGTTGAGTGTGTATGGCTCAGACGCCTTATGGTTGATTTGGGTGTTGGACAGGACACTGCCAACACTATCTACACTGACAGTCAGAGCGCATTGGCAGTTGCGAGGAACCAAGTTTTTCATGCTCGCACAAAGCACATTGAGGTGCATTACCACTATGTCAGGGAGAGGCTCTCAGTAGGAGAGACCAGCTTGGCTTATGTGCCAACACAGGACAACCTTGCGGATCTTTTCACAAAGGCATTGTCTCGTGAGAAGCTTGAAGCTTTCCGCAAAGCTTCGGGCTTACTCCTATTTGTGGACTGATCATGTCCTCAGGGCATGGCACTTCCCTTTACTCATGTGCCAGCTCTCATTCACCGCATCACTCCAAGGGGGATTCATTACCATATACGTGTGGTAGTGATGTGTGTGAACACACTAGGACCGCCGGGGCATTTTTTCCCTCTTTAGGAGGTTTTTTCCCCCGTGCATTGTATATACGCCCATCACTCTAGGGCTATCTATCTTTCCATTGCACACTAAGTAATACACTCTCTATTGTGTGCCTTGAGCTTCCTTCGTCTTCTCGAAGCTGTGCGCGTTTCCTTGCAACCCTAATTCCAACACTCATGGCCCGGACCCTTGTGGTTATTTGCGGGGGGAGTATTGAATGATTGAAAAGTGTTGTTTTTACTCATGGCCCGGTCCTGAATAGTTATTTACGGGGGGAGTATTAAGAAGTCTGAGCAGTCCTCACTCTCAGCACCTCCAAACGACCTAGGTTGCGGTCTGGGGGGCGTTTGGTTGTAAAAGGCCTCTATATCTCATGGCCCGGACCTTTTTAGGTTATTTGCGAGAGAAGTGATGAGGGAGTCGTTGAATAGCACATGGCCCGGACTAGGATCGTTATTTGCGAGGGGAGTGCTCATCGGCGACTTTATGTTTCTATGTCTTGTAACATGCATATGTGAGCATTGGTGTTGCATTGTGATGTGCCATCTGTTGAATATTCCTAATTGGATGAGATTGCCTGGTATGTAATTTTAGTGCGTGGAAGATCAGTGCGGTCTGACTGTGATGGCTAATTTTTACTACGCCGGAATATCAAAAGTTCAAATCTGGACGAAAGGAGAAGCCAACTCCTTAACAAAAAAAAGAGCAAATTGATTGTCCCTCGAAATGTCCCTCAAAATGACCCTCGGAAATTTTTGAGCTAACTTGAGTTGTTTTGCAAATATGCTGTAATTGCGAACGATTACTTTCTTTCAAGAAGGGAGGATGTCACAAACTGCTGACGTGTGTGCAGCCATCTCATCCCTTGGGAACTCTTGATACACTCACCATGGTTTCATTCAATCATTCATCAGCAATCATCATCATCATTCAAAATTCATGATTCTTATCATTATCAGGTTCATTCTGGAGCTGTCATTGCTCTCGATTGCATTCAAATGCAATCTCTCATTCTCAATTTCACCTTTTATCTGTTCACAAATAGCAAGATCTTCCAGAAAGCATTAATTTCATACATAAATCAAAGTCATCTTCGAAAATCCGATTTCAAAAATTGTTCATTCATAAAGTCATAAAGAAAAATATTGTCAGCACATCAGTTTCCCTTTTTTTGTAGCTGTTCTGGCGCGAGTATCTCCTCGCCCAGTTCTATTTTAGTCTATCGGTCATTCTCATTCTTGTGCCTTTTTCGAGCACCGTGCAAATATATGTCCTTGTTTCCCACAGTCAAAGCACTTCTCCGTTTTGAGGTGTTTTCTATTCCTCAGTCATTCGGGGACGTCCATCTTTCGTTCCTCTACTTCTATCATCATTCATCAAAAGTTGTTCTGTTGAATAAGTTTAGTTACCTGAATACATAGCAAACCCTTGCTTGGCATGTCCCATCAGTTGCTGTATGGACTCAGATTTCTGTAACAAGCAGTAAATAGAATCTCTTTGGGAAGTCCACAGCAAAATCGCTCGATTTACTGCTTAAAACGGATCTTTTTAAAGGATGAGGCAAGAAGAAAAATCCCAAAATCTCTCACAATAAGTATCCAAAAGTATCTGCCTTGGCCATCCGAAGATGATTCCAGGGGTAAAGGCACCTTGCTCAACAGGCAACTTCTCAGCAAGACTAACCCCCGCGACAACTCTAGCGTTTTCAGCATTGCAAAAGGCCTAGCGTTTTTGCATCAGATCAGCCAGCGTTTTTGCACTTGCAGATTCATGGCGGCAATAGACAGCAGATCAGCCCATAGCGTTTTTGGACAGCAGATAAAAGATTGCAGATTTCAGCCCTTAGGTCGGTGTCGTCATCATCGTCGACATAGCCTAGACTTGCATCAGTCACATGCATTCAGTTTGTACCAGTTTGTCCAATCATAAGTAGACCACTCTCGCCAACGAGAGTGGGGCCTTCGGAGGAGGGTTTTACGTCGTCTCTGGTGTCGTATCTCTCTTCTCTCTCTATCTCTCAGTCTCATGCACTTTAACGCACAGTGTCCATTGACTTTGTTTGTGATCATAGAATTCTCTCATTAAGAACGGAAGGCTCTACCTTCCATAAGAACAAAAGGAACCTTGAGCACAGTTCGGAGTACTCATCTTGAGCAAAGCGCAAACATTCATTCTGCTGCATCTAACATTGGTATTAGAGCTTTGGCAGTGCTCTGTATCACTCAAGGAAAGAATCACAAGAATTTTTTTTGCTTGTTGCGGTCGCACGAACCCAAGTTCGCTTGGGCGTGTCGATTCCTAATCGTGTTTTTGAAGAGTGACAGGAATCCCAGAAAAGAAGGGCTTGTCCAACCTCCCCTTGTGCCTCTTTTCACTCATCGAGAGCGGACCGTGCACTTTGCGGCCGGCCAATCGACGTGAGGTGGGGAAAAGCAACCTTGGTGTGAGCGCAAGGCTGCCAAGGGATGCACTCGCAGAAAGGAGTAGAACTCGGGTCAAGAGAAAATCCTTCTCAAACACAGATTGCAAGCGAAAGAAAACCTCAAGAACCCAAGAACCCAAGACCCTCAAGAACCCAAGTTCCTCGTGAACTTAAGAACCCAAGACCACAAGAACCCACAGGAACCCACGACTTCAGAATGGTCATCACTCGAAGCAGAATGGATACTTCGCTCGGAGGTGATGAGCATGAGAGAGGTGAAGAAGAATTTTCCCCACCAGGAGGTTTTTTTGACCCTTCCCCATCTACGACAAAGATTGCACTAACTCCTATGGAGGAGTTGAAGCAATTGTCTATGGAAAGGAAGTTAGACCGCGAAGCAAGATATGCAGAAAGAATGGCAGAAATGGAACGCAGACACGCAGAACGAAGAGCAGAAAGAAAGGAAGACAAAGTAAAACAAGAACAGAGCGACCGACAAAACAAAGAGTTCTAGCGACTCTTTTCTCAAGTTCAGGCACAGATGCAAGAGATTTGAGAAAAGGAGACTCTCTCAGTCTCTTCTTCTCCCAAGCATGACACACAAGATTTGCATGATTATGAGAAGCATGATGATGTTTTGATTGACAATGATGAGCATGATGATTTGGATGATAATGATGCGCATGATGATTTGCATGATGATCAAGATGTGATTTCTCACAAGCATGATGAGTTGCATGAAAAGGATGTGATTGTTCACAAGAAAGATGATGTGTTAGTTGATGTTTTTTCTAGCGAAGCTAACCTCGTTGCAGATTCGATCAATCACGAAGAATCGATCTTGGCTCTCGAGCCTAGGTCCAAAGAACCACTTCAGGAAGAACCGATCTTGGCTCTCGAGCCTTGGTCCAAAGGCACTCCGCTCCTTTGTCAACAGATTGCCCCGATTTTTTATAATAGAGTCACTGTTGTCCCTATTGGGTTTCAGGGATACTGTGGGCTAACAGTATTCTACTGTAATGACTTTAAGACTTGGAATTCCTTATAATATGATACTTATTTGTACTTGACTTGTTTAAGTGCAGGAACTGATAGACGAAATGACTGCAGCACTTCCGTTTGATAAATCTCTACAGACATGATTACAATAAGGATTAGTTAATCGGGCATCTGAGAGATCCCGATTGGATCTAGATGCGATTGCTAAATACATTGCCGATTAATCATGGTTTGAAATTGGAATGAGTTTTGAACGTGATTTGTCATGTGATGTCTTGTGATGTCAAGTGATGTCATGTGATGTGACTGTCGATTGGTACATGTGCTTGATGTGTTGTTCCTAGTACGTCGGTACTAACAGTCAGTGTCTGCTAAGCCAGTTTATGGCCTCTGTCTGTTTTGCAAGCGTAATCGAGGGCAATTACAATGCTTTCAAGAGGGGGGTATGTCACAAACTGGTGATGTGTCATGGCCCTGGACACACACCCCCCCCCCTCCCCCAGCTGGCAGCAGAAATGCGGATACAGGCTAACGTAGCAAATTCCGGATTTCACGCCGCAAAACCCGCTGACACTGCTGACGTGGCCTGCCGTACTCATCTCCGCTTTTCACGCTGATAGTGTACGGAAAAGCAGTTTCTACGCTGGCTGAAATCGCGTGGGCTGATTTTGGCAACTTTTGAGCCAATTGCTTTAATTTTGAAGGTTTTCACTTACAGCTTTTGGGGCTTTGCTTTTGGGCATCCCTTGTAACTTATAAATAAGTGGGCAGCGCCCTCACAACTCAGAGCATCTGGACGCAGAGTCTGAGAGTGAGAACCCTCCCACTCTCTAGTACTTTGAACACAGATTAATACAAAGAGAAATACCGAAAGGGGCGCCAATCTTTGGGGCCAACATCCTAGGCACAGAACTCCGTCGGGCCGTGTCGAATCAATTGTGAATTGTGAACTGTTTTGAAGTGAATCTCTGATTGTCGCGGTAGAATCGTGACTTAGAGTGTCCAAGTTTGTTACAATGAACCCAAGGGGGCTCACTCTGCAGAGCATCTGGACGCAAAGTCTAAGAGCGAGCACCCACGGGAGTTGTTCTTTGCTCAAAGATTAATATAAACAGAAATACCGAAAGGGGCGCCAGTCTTTGGGGCCAATACCTCTGGGCACAGAACTCCGCCGGGCCGTGTCTCTCTCTCTCTCTCTCTCTCTCTCTCTCTCTCTCTCTCTCTCTCTCTCTCTCTCTCTCTCTCTCTCTCTCTCTCTCTCTCTCTCTCTCTCTCTCTCTCTCTCTCTCTCTCTCTCTCTCTCTCTCTCACTCAGAGTTCAGTGATTATGAAGTTTCTGTTCGTGTGTTGCTATAGATTTCTCGCTTGGAGTGTCAAAGCCGGTTACAATGTCCAATGAAGGACAATACTCCACGAGTGTAGCACCAGTCTGGGAAATCTCTGGGAAATCTCTGTAGTAAGATCCAATCACTTGCAGCTGAGAAAACTGTTGTACTCTGCTGCTACAAAACAAGGGTACTACTGCAAGAAATATGTATAAAAACAGCCCTACATGCCGTTTTCTTCTATGTTTTTGGAAATCAACAGCAGACCTGCCTGCAGCCATCTCTCGAGATCTTTTGTGGCCCTTTTAGCATTGGGAGAAGGCACCCGAGCTCCTAAATGCTGCGTTTTTGCAGCATAACAACAGGCCATAAGATCTGCTGTTTTCAGCCACAAAGAAAGTTCCATAATCACTAAAAGCAGCCCTAAATTTTGCACTTTGCACATCACCAACAGCCACCAGGTCTGCAATTTCATCCTTTAGATCTTAACCCCATACAAGCCAAAAGCAGATCAGTCTGGTATACATCACAAATCAGCAACTAAAAACTATTAACAGCCAAAAAGAAGCCAAATCTCAGCCCTAATGTGATCCCTCATCAGCCTGAGAGGAGACCCCACTGTGGAGTAACTTGAAGTTGAGTAGTAGCCTGCAAAAGTACGCCAAGTTCATCCATTGTTTTTGAGTCATCGTCGAAGTTACATCCTCGCATGAGCATCAGGAACTATCTTTTGAACAATCTTGTTTGTGCAACAAAAAAAACTCACACTTTGGAAACAGAGTGAAAAGTCCTTGACGGATTAAAGCAAGGTGTGTCTTCTCTCTACCTGTCCCTAAGATAACCTTCACATTTCTCTCTCTCTCAATCTCTTTTTATCTATTCCATAAAGGCAGACATCTAGCAAAGAATGAACCAAGTAACAACTTCAATTGTGTGATAATTAGTCGCATCTCAAAATGCAGCTCTTGTTTAAATTAGACACTTTTGTTGTTGAAAGTCACTGTCACAAAATTTCCTAGAATAAACACTTGAGAAAGAGAATGTTCACATCTCTCGTGCAGCAAGAACAATTCTTAGACATGACGGGAAGTGGTACCAAAAGGCATACCCTTCTCATGTTTGCCTTTGGAAAGTTTGACCGACGATAACACTCATAGCGACTCATTTGCTCTTCAGTAAATTGAGACATGATAGACCTGCCAACCAAAAAAAGGAGAAACGGGCATCAAAGACACACAGGAAAGCATTACAAACATGTTCACTGACTTCTATGGCGTCACAAGATTAACAATATATTTATTTGATTCTGTCTTAAGGAAAGCTCACAAGATCAATAATGTATTTTTCAGAGCTATCTTCCTGGCACTTGGATTACATGTGCAAAAAAGTAAAAAAATGCAAATGCTTACTGTATTCTTTCTTTATCAACTGCTTGAGATTTTTCATATTCAGCATCCAAGTTCTCTTCATCCTCTTCATCGTCATCCTTGCCTTTCATGGAACGTCCTCGTGCAGAAGGAGGGGCACCCTTCTCATCCTCATCATCAGACCTCTTCCTTTTGTTTGTGGGCTTGGTGCTGACGGGTTGATGATCTTCCGTATCCTCTTCGAGGTTGTCATCGCCTTCGCCTATATCGTCTTCTTCCCCATCCTCCCCCTCCCCTTGCTGGCGCTGCTGCTGTTGTGACAGGGGGCCGTTGTCCTCTGGAACCTCCTCATCATCATCCTCTGCGTCTCCCTCTTCATCCTCGTCTATGTCATCGTCCTCGTACGGGGGGCCACCGTCTGTGGTATGCTTCATCTCTAATTTTTCTGCAGACAGAACAAACGACTTATCGAGAGATTAAAATTATTTATATTGATCTTTATGATGGAATTTTCAACTAGAGTGCCGCATTTGTATTGGATTGAGGTGAGTCCAAGAGTAAGAGAAAGCAAGAACCTAGAAAAGAAGCTTGTGTGTGTGTGTGTGTGTGTGTGAGAGAGAGAGAGAGCGCGCTTGTGCTTTGTTTTCCACAAATCTTGTTACCTCAAGTTGACATGGTCTTGTGTTCACAATGCCATGATCGACATGCCCCAACTTTGATATGTCTAAATTTGTCCTTAGTTTTTAGATTGTATTAATTTTTTGATTCAATCTCGCCCTATTGTATGCATTGTTGTCATTTGTGTAAATGTGGTTGTGTAATATGAAGATTCAACAAGAGAATATGTCCTTGAAGAAGAAAATGGAAGAAAGAAAGAGCTTGTTACCTTTCATCAAAGCATGTTTCCTTGGTACCTTCTGTTTCGACATTCATTTGTCGATTGTTCTAACCAACACGATGATATTGGCTAAAGCTTTGTGAATGAGCTTGCGCATATGCTTTCTGCATGCTCACATTTGTATATCTTGCAATCTCACTGTGGATTCTCATCTGTGTGAAGGTCTTGTGTAAGACCACAAGCTTTCAAAGAGCTGACCAAACTGAAGGATGATCAGATGATGACATCAAGGTTGTATTTAGAGAAAGGCCTTCCCTTCACAATTAGTAAAAACAACCTAGAGCTTCCTTTCCATAGCCACGTTGGACATATCTTGAAATCAACACGCTCCGGGAGACGGTATCACGGAGATGTCCATCATGGAATTTTTTCACTTTTGTGAGGGAACCACATTTGGCATACATAGCGAGCAAAGATTCAACAAGAATGATATCCTTCTCCATCAATGCCTTCCAATGGAACGGTCGGAGGATACGAAGTTCTTCAAGCAATGCGCCCTCTATTTCAATGGCACCAGCGCACCCTACCTTAAACTACAATTTTCAGACAGAGGCAAGTCCTTAAAGAGTAGTGGATCCCACCATTTGTCTCACAAAGAGTCTGCATGTCTTTGTCTTATCATAAATTCTCTCCGACATGTGAGTGTCTTGCATTAGGCCATAGGCCTTCATGGTGCAAGCATAGGTGATTGAATTAGGAGAAAGGTATTCCCTTTACATTTGGTTGAAACCACTTAGAGCTTCCTTGCCATAGCCATGTTGGACATATCCTGTGGTCAATACATATCAAGTGACAAAAGTCTAGAGAGAATAAACCAAAGTGTCACCAAGCATGTCATTTTTCATATGGAAACAGGCCTTCCCTTCGCATCCGGTGTGCGTCTTTTCCACAACTGTGTTGGGCATATAAGCCGTGAAATTCAAGAAGCCCATCGAGAACGAACTTGTGCTTTCGTGAGGGTACCATATTTGGCATACATACTCACTAATGTGCTTCTTAAATCTATGTCTTTTTTAAGTAACCTATTGTTGAGGAGCTCACTGTTTATCCTCCTGAATTGGTACAAATCCTTCCTCTGAACACTTGCATGTACTACAATGATCAATCAATACTCTCCAAGAAATGACTCATTAAACAATGTTGATGAGCTACCCTTGTGTTACATCAAAGAAAGAGTTCACAACTTTCTTAATAAGATCGAGTTGGGTATCAAACTTCTATAAGAGTACTCCAAGAGCTTTCACCTAGCGAGAAACCATCAAGATGAAAGTATAGGTGACTAAATTTGGAGAGATATACTTGCTTTGCATCCGCTAAAAACAACCTAGAGCTTTTTATCCCTGCTCTTATCATGCGTATCCCCCAATCAGTGCATTCCAAGAGGGGACATTCCGGACGAGAGCTCCTCAAGCATTTTTTGTGCTTTCTCAAGTACACCACATTTGGCATACATATCGACAAAGGCATTGCCAAGCACGACATCTTTTTTTAACAACAGCCCTTGACTAACATTATTAGCCTGAATTTTTGTGCCCATATCAGCATCTTGTGTAGAGCCATATGCCGTCAAGATGCATGCTAGGTGATTGCATCTGCTAAACATAGACTAGAGCTTTTTGCTGTGGGGCAAATCGTGCAGACTTTGCATTCCAAGAGTCCACACTCCAGATAGGAAGCTGAAAACAACCTAGAGCTTTTTGGCCCTGCTCCTGATGTGTGTATCCCGCAACCCATACATTTCGATGCTTTGCATCCGTTGCTGAAAACAGCCTAGAGATTTCTAGCCCTGGTCTTGTTGTGAAGATCTCGTAATCAGTGCATTCCACGAGGCGACATTCCGGATAGGAAGCTCCTCAAGCACTTTTTGTGTTTTCTTAAGTGCACCACCTTTGGATTCCATATCGACCAAGACATTGCCAAGCATGAAACCCTTTTTCACCAACAGCCCCTGACTAACAATATCATGCTGATTTTTTTTTGCTATATGAGCATCTTGCGTAGAGCCACATGCCTTCAAGATGTGCACATACTAGTCTCATCCATTGAAAATAGGTGAGAGCTTTCTGGCCCTGCTATTGTTGCGCTCATCCCACAATCAGTGCATTCCAAGAGGCGACATTCCAAACAGGAAGCACCTCAAGAACTTTTTGTGCTTTCTCAAGTGCATCATATGTGGCATACATATCGACCAAGACAGTGCCAAGCACGACATCTCACCCACTGAAAATAGCCTAGAGATTTCTGGCCCTGCTCTTGTTGCACATCCCGCAATCAGTGCATTCCAAGAGGCGACATTCTGGACAGGAAGCACTTGTGCTTTCTCAAGCGTACCACATTTGGCATACATGTTGACCAGCAGACTGCCAAACAAGGGGGGAAATTCTTGCAATCAGTGCATTCCAAGAGTCCACATTCTGGATAGGAAGCTCCTTGAGCACTTGCATAGAGCCACATGGCTTCAAGATGTAAGCATAGCCTTCAAGACGAAAGTGTAGGTGACTGAATTTGGAGAAATACACTTGTTGGGCACCCGTTGAAAACAGCCTAGAGCTTTCTGGCCCTGCTCTTGTTGCACACATCCTGCAATCAGTGCATTCCAAGAGGCAACATTCCGGACAGGAAGCTCCTCAAGAACCTTTTGTGCTTATTCCGGACAAGAAGCACCTCAAGCACTTTTGCCAAGCACGACATCTCGTCTGCTGAAAATAGCCTAGAGCTTCTCCGCTCTTGTTGCGCACATTGTGAAATCAATGCATTCTAAGAGGTGACATTCTGGACAGGAAGAATCTCAAGCATTTTTCGTCCTTTCTCAAGCTCACCATTCATATCGGCCAAGAAGTGCCAAGTACAACATCTCACCCGTCAAAAACAACGTAGAGCTCTCTGGCCCTGCTCTTGTTGCGCGCATCCTGAAATCAGTGCATTCCAAGAGGCGACATTCCGCTTGTGCTTTCTCAAGCGCACCACATTTGGCATACATATCGACCAAGACAGTGCCAAGCACAACATCTTTTCTCGGTAGCCTCTAACTAACAATATAATTGTGAATTTTGGTGCCCATATCAACATGTTGCATCCACTTGAAGTTTTTCCCAAAGGCCACATGGAGAAAGGTCTTCCCTTCATATCAGGGTGAAATAGCTTCCTTAATGCCAAAGCCATGTTGGGCATATCCTACAATCAACGCATTCAAAATGACGACCCTCTAGAGAGGATGCCCATTAGAGTTTTTTGTGACGCACCACATTGGCATACATATCAAACCAAGCATCGTCAAGCACATTTTTCTGCAATGACGGCCCCTAAGTAGAAATCTGATAGTGAATTATCTTACACATATGAATATCTTGTGTTTACTCACATGCCTGAAGGTGGAAACATAAATGATTTTATTTCGAGAGAGGCCACCCTCCTTTTGGTAATGGTGGAAAAAACCTAGAGCCTCCTTGCCACATCCATGGTGGGGCATATCCTGCAATCGATGTTGTCCAAATAATGAGATCCTGAATAGAATGTGCATCGAGACCATTCCTTCTCTTGTGAGGCACTTGCATTTAAAATACATACCAACCAATGCATTGTTACACGCGACATCTTCATTTAGCAAACCCTCACTGGTAATCTCATTCTGAATAGTCTCACCCATGTGAAGGTTTTGCCACATCTTTAAGGTGAACAACCATAGCTTCATTTTTCCTAGCCATGTTGGGCATTTCTTGCATTTGACTGCATTCGTATCGACCAAAGCACCGCCATTAGGGCATCTTCCTTCAATAGCCCTTGACTATAAATCTCATCATGAAATCTCTTGCCCATGTGAAGAAGGCCCGCAAGGAAAAGTGATTCCATCTTTCAAAACATTGTGGGCCTTCTTTGTCTACTTGAGGCATTGATGTGGGCTCAAAAGAGAGCATTATTGATGGCAGATAAGGTGAAGTAGAGTTTTAAGGAAGGAAGGAAGGAGAGAGAGAGAGAGAGAGAGAGAGAGTTTTTACTATGCACATGCGTTGAGGTGAAGTGCCTTTTATGGTTAGGTCAATGACTATTTTGTGTTAGTATGTTAGTGTGGTTAGTGTTAGTAATCACTAAAAAGTTTATGATATATTTACAATGGGTAGAATGAGGTGGATGGTTGAATGAAGTGAGGGAATCCTTGTGATGGTGAAGCTTTGAAAGAAGTTTTGAACTTACTTGTGTAGGTTCTCAAAAATGATTGTTGATCCTCTTCTTCTTCGTCTCTTCTTACGGCATTGCCCCGCAAAGGTTGAACACCATGATGAAAATGCCGATGTTGGTTGATGAGAACTCCCAATTAGTAGATGTTAAGCATGGTTTTACATGATAAATTTTATGTATATATAGAAGATGTAAAAGGATTTGTGATTTAGAGGTAATATAGAGAGGCATAGAGATGGTGTATGTACATGTAGAATTCATATGAGAGCTATGGAAGTGAGAGGGGAGGTTAATGGTGAAAAGGGTGAAAGAAACCATGGAAGTTGCAGGTTTGAGTGAGGGACGGAGAGGAATGTGTGTGTGTGTGTGTGTGTGTGTGTGTGTGTGTGTGTGTGTGTGTGTGTGTGTGTGTAGAAGTGTGAAGGGAGATAAGAGAAAACTAGGGTGACTTGTGAGAAAAAGCAGGCAGACTGGGGTCCACCATAAAGTTCATATCTCACCGATGGTAACTCCAAAAATTATGAAATAAATTGAGATGATTATTCAGCTCATGGGCTACAATTTGTTTGTTGGTCACGTCTTCAAATTCTGAGTGGAGATAGGTGCAAAAATCTCACCAAAAAGATTGTATTTTATCCCTGCAAAAGTCTTATAGTGCCCCCCTCCTTTGTTGAATTTGCACAATGCATCCAAGAGTGAGCCCCTACATGAGTCATATCATGATACAAAGCATCCAAGTTATCTTTACATATGCATGAAAAAGGATCATTGGTGAATAAATAAATATATACATGGTGGGACTAGTGTATGGACTATTCATGAACTTTAGCTCAATGAGTACATAGTGTTAGAATAATGAGTACCTAATAAAAAAATATGAAAGAATTATGGATATGAAAAAAGATATTGGAATCATATGATATGGTCCCTCTTTTGTATTATTTTGGGTGAAAGAGGAAAAAGTATGCAAGTAAATGAAAATTATATTAAAAAAATAACTAAGGGGAAGTTGAAGCCTGTTTTTTTGTTTTCACAAGGGCGAGGATAAAAATGTGGGGGTGATTTGTATCGTCCATTTTGGCACACTTGTTGGCTTAGTTGAGGTGTTAGTTTTCATTCAGGTAGCTTTGATTCTTATATTTTTTAACATCACGAACAGTTACAACTTACTTCCCCTTGGGTGTCTATCCGCCTAGAAACAGGTTTGGGTAGGGAGCATCCTTGCAGAGGGTTTAGGTGGTGCAAGTGCTTGGAGCTCATTTCTATGGCTGGAATGGAGTGCTCCTTATCACTACACTTACGTATTGTTTGTTATGTATAGTTACCTCCCTTGGGTGTCTATTCGCCTAGAAATAGGTTTGGAGAGGAAGAATGATTATGAAGGGGTTAGCTGGTGCTAGTGCTTGGAGCTCATTTGTAAAGCTAGAATGGAGTGCTCCTTATCACTACACCGATGTACTTGTCTGTCACGTTTAGTTACCTCCCTTGGGTGTCTATCCGCCTAAAAATATGTTTGGGTAGTGAGCATCCTCATGAAGGGTTTAGATGGTGCAAGTGTTTGAAGCTCATTTCTATGGTTGGAATGGAGTGCTTCTTATCATTGCACTGACGTAGTTGTTTGTTACATTTAGTTACCTTCCCCGAGTGTCTGTCCGTCTGGAAACAGGTTTGGATAGGGAGCATCCTTGTGAAGGGTTAGATGGTGCAAGTACCTGGGGCTCATTTTTATGGTTGGAATGGAGTGCTCCTGATCACTACACCGGCATACTTGTCTGCCCATTTCTATTGGTGAAATAAAATTTTCACTTCTTTTTGCTGTATGTTTATATGTATATTATCTTACTTTATTATACAATTGTTTATTTTTTTTCAAAAACTTAATATTTTTACGATTGTATGAATGTATAGGTGGTTTGTGAACTTGTCATGGACGCCAATACTTGCTCTCAAAACATCAATTCCAGCTACTTCTAGTCGCCCATCAACTAGTGGTGAAGTATCAAACAATGGAGCTTCCAATAAAGGGAAGTGCAAGGCCGTCGGTGGTAAGGTGCCAAGGCCTGAGTGGCAATTTGCTAAGAATGTAAGATCATTTATATATCAGGAGGTGCACCTCATATTAGGGAACACTTCCTTGGATCAGGGAATGGAACGTCATAGGTCTAATGGAGGCAGATGTAATGGTGTGGGTCATGAAAGTGCTATGAAACACTTGAGAGAGTTGTTAGGAGGTGTAGCCAATGCAAGGCAACCTAGAATACTGACTCCAAGCCGTTATGCTTCAAAGCACCAAGGTAGTGCTGCCTCAACACAAGGCAGACAAAATAGCTAGCACTCAAGATGGATTGCCCGAGTACCAATTTGAAATGCATAGAATGAGGCAAGTAAGTCTAGAGCAAAGCTTTCGATCAACTGCTCCTTAAGAGGCACGATCTGCTCTTGCACAAGCTATCTATTTTGGTTCTATGTTGATGGTCACACGAGAGTCATGGAAACATGCATGGAAGAAGATCGGTGAGTATGGGGCTGGTTTTTCCCCTCCATCGTATCATCAAACGCACACAACATTCTTGAATAAATGCTTTGTAGACACCCAAAAAGAAGTTGATAGATTGATCTTGAAATCAATTGATCAAACAAGATGCACTATAGTCAGTGATGGATGGTCAAATGTCCAATGTAGGCTGCTGATTAATGTGATGCTATTCAGTCCTCGAGGGGAGTGCTTTATTAAATCGGTTAACAGCTCGGGAAAGTCAGGGAGCTATATAGCCGATATAATCACGGAAACAATTCATCAAGTTGGTGTCCAAAATGTAGTACAAGTGATAATGGACAATGCCAAAATTTCAGAGCAGGGGGTCATCTCTTGGAGGAGTGCTTTCCTAGCTTGAATCTTGTGTTGCAAGATTGGTATAAGAAAGACGACATTGATTGGTTCAAAGTCATTATAGATAAAGCAAGGAATGTGGTGAAGTTTATTTTGAAGAGACAACGTGTGCTAGACATGTATCAACAATGTGTGTCCATAATATTGAAGCTTCCATGTGAAACCACATTTTGCACTAACTTCTACATTGTGGAGAGTCTTTTGCAAAATAAAAATTCTGTTTTGGAGACATTTGTTTGTGCTCGCTTCTATGAGTGGGAAGGAGAGCAACCAGAACAAGTAAAAACAAAGGTTCGATCCATGAAAGTGCTTATTGATGATAAACACTGTTGGTCTGATGTTGGGGACACATACTTGGTGATGAGGCATGTGATGATATCTTTGCGTCAGTTTGATCCTAACTTACCCAATATAGGGAAGGTGTACATGGTTTGATATAATGTTCAAGAGAGCTTGAACTCTCCTTCAAAGCCAAAAAATTGTTTGATCAAGCCCTAGAGAGCACCTTTTAATAAGGCTAAAAGAGATAGCTTAAATAAGTATGTACATGCTCGATGGGTTAGTGCGCATAGCCCACTACACAATGTTTCTTTTCTACTTGTTCCAGAGTACTAGAACATGGATTGCGATTAATTAGATGAGGAGGTGATTGAAGACTTCTATGATGTGGTAAGTAATTTCTACAACAATCTAGATGATCAAGCCCAAGCAGTCACTGACCTGACAAAGTATAAGTAAAGGATGGCCTTCTAAATTTGGAGTTTGTATAGAACCTTGCATCAAAACAACCAGCATGGAGATGGTGGCTCATGAATGGTGCTTCGGCACCTACATTGTATCGATTGGCCATTAGGGCTCTTACACAATGTGTTGCCAATTCAAGTTTCGAGAGAAACTAGAGTATGTACAGCTATGTACACTCGACTTTTCGTAATCGACTTCTCAGTGATCGAGCCAAGAAATTGGTTTACCTATATTGCAATCACATGCTACTTAGCAATATTCAATCATAAAGGTATGAAGAAGCTAGAACATGGTGGACTGTGGATATGAATGAAGATGACTAGGAGCAAGGGGAAGAGGTGACAATTGAAGAACTTGAGTTCTTGTGAGCTTGGTGGATGTAGTTTTCTTAAATTGAATGCGAACCTTGAGGTGGATGATTTTCCTCCTACTCGACAACAAGGGCATTGCGGAGCAACGATGTAAACATAGATAGCATTGTAGGTTAACACTTCATTGAGGTGCAGAACAATTGAATGTCATGCAAACCCTTTTTTTCCGGCTTGTGGCCTGTGGGCCAAGTGACATGTTATTGTCATTTAACACGGTAGTCTGAGTAATGTCATTTATGAATTTAAAAAGTATCATAATTTTTGTTTGCAATTCCAATGAGAGACTTTATACACTTTGCATTTAGAACATTACTTTATGCACCAAGGAAGACTATCAAACCTTCAGGGATCAATTTACGAATGTTCAAAAAATCACCGCGAGTTGTACAAGGCTTCAATGTTCATTGCAAGGGAGACATATACAAGGATCATAGAGTCACTGCAATCCACTCCAGGTTAAGATATTTACAATTTACAAAGATAAATTCAAATTATCCAAAATAGAGTCTCTCTCCCTTGCAGTTGCCGCCAATAAGCGTTGATAGTCTTTCTTCATTTTGAACATTGAATACATAGCTCGTCAATCGAAGCCTTGAAAATGTGGCACTCTTTTTTATTTACTATGTTTTGCATGAGACATGGCAAATGATACATGTGGCCACAAGCTATTCTTCCCACAATGAGACTCCTAGAGCCTCTATGTTTGAAGCTCCAAAAGAGGATGCTCATTGCCAAGGATTTCTCCTTTCCTATGCTTGGGGAAAGATGGAAGAGCATGATGCCTTTATATTGTTTGACCCTGGTTCAACTCACAACTTCATATCCACAGAGTTGACCACTAAGCTAGGCATACAAGCCCACGAGATGGGAGATGCATTGAAAGCCAATGGAGCTATCAAGGGACAAGATGTCTCAATTACTTCCTTAATTGTCTTAAGGCTTCATGTCCAAAGCTATGTGGACAAAAAGGATTTCTTCATCTCCCCTCTCAAACATGAGAATGTTATCGTTGGGGCACCATGGTTTAATCGCATGGCTTCCAACATGAAGTTCCTTGAAAGGAGAATCTACTTCACCTATAGGGAAAAGAGCATGTACATAGATGCTAATGAGTTGGGGAACACCGTATCCCTACAATGAAGGGAATAAAGAGGAATTAGAGTTTTCTAATTTCCTAAATGGATCCAAGATGTTTTCATTAATGACATCCCTAGTGAGCTACCTCTAAAATGAGGGATGATGACCATGCAATTGATCTCCTACTAGGAAGCTCACCGCTTAACAAGCCTCCTTATCGAGTTTCACAAGCTCAACAAGAGGAGATCATGAGGCAAGTGCATGAATTGGTGGAAAAAGGGATGGTGAGGTCTAGCTCCTCTCCATTTTGTTCACCATTACTTTTAGTGCAAAAGAAAGACGACACATATCACATGTTTGTCGACTATAGATCACTATCAAAAATAGATTTCCCGTGCCGCGGGTAGATGATCTATTTGATAAGTTACAAGTTTTGGCCTGACAAATGCTCTAGACTCATTCAAACTCATGATGGACAAAAATCTTCAGGCCATTCAAATTCTCTTGAGGAGTACAAGCGACACCTCCAGGTAATCTTTCAAGTTGTAAGAGAGAATAAGCTTTTCATTAATCAAAAGAAAAGTGAATTTCTCCTACAAGAGATTTAAAATCTAGGTCACATTATCTCTAAAGATGGCACCTGTATGGATCCAACAAAGTTAGAGATAATAAGAGGATGGCCTAATCCAAGGAATCTACAGGAGGTACAAAGCTTCATAGGTATGTGTGCATACTATAGATGCTTCATAGAAAAAAATCTCGCTAATAGCAGGCCCACTACATGAGTTAACAAAAAAGAAAATTAAGTATTCATGGAATTCAAAAGTGCAAGAAGCTTTTGAGAAGCTTATCTCTCAACGTGTGCTCACACTACTAGATCTCTCAAAGCGATTTGAGGTCCAATGGGATGCTTGTGGTGATTGTCTTGGAGCTATTTTGCTTCAAGAAGGGCATGCCATAGCATATGAGAGTCAAAGACTCAACTCCGATAAGTGAGTATTAGGAAAATACGAAAAGAGCTATTAGCTGTTCTATATGCCCTAGACACGTGGAAGCACTATCTGTTGGGGACTCCATTCATCCTACGAATGGATCACAAAGCCTCAAGAACTTCATGACGCAAACCAAGCTCTCCGAAAAAAGATGAGGTGGGTAAATTTTCTTTTGCAATTTAAATTTCATATTGCTCACATTGTTGGCAAGCACGATCAAGTTGTCGATGCACTTTTACACGACCAAGGGTAAATGTGGTGTCTATAGCAGCTCACAATGATCTATCTTTTATGATAGATGAGTATGCTACTGACGGAGACTTTAAGTAAGTAATTACAACATTTGCAATTGGGAAGAAAAAAGAACCATTCACCTTGAAGGATGGTTATCTTCCAAACGGCAATAGGCTATGTGTTAATCACCCATACAATAAGAAAGTCATGTAAGAATCTCATACTTCTCCTTATGCGGGGCAAAGAGGGATTCCATAATCTACTCTTCGAGGAGTAGAAATGTATTTCTGTTGGTTTACCATGAAAAGTAAACATACAAGAGTATGTTTCAAAATGCGTGGTATACCAAAAGTGAAATTTGATCGAGCGAAGCAACTTGGCTTGTTTTAGTCAACAAACTTAGCAAGAAAACACACTCTATGTCCATCAAAAAGACTATTAAGGCACATCAAACGGCAACTCTCTTTAGATCTCAAATTTTCAAGTATCATGGCTTTCCAAAATCCATAGTGTCGGACAAAGATCCTAGAATGACCAGTAATTTTTAGAAGGGTCTCTTTTGGGATCTAAGAAGTAGATTAAATTTCTCTTTCGGCCTATCATCCACAAATGGATGACCAAAGTGAAATAACTAGTTTAATGATTCTTGAATCTACTAAAAGCATATGTCATGGAAGTAGATCAATGTTCTCAATGATAGAAGTACCTACCTCTTATAGAGTATGCCTACAATGACATTGTACATACTTCTATGGGGAAAGCACCTTTCGAGGTTAAAGAGGGAAGATCCAAAAGTTCCTTACTACTTAAAGTACATGGGAAGATCTTCGCTTGCTGATGAATATAGCCGAGACTCACAAGAATCTTTTCCAAAGATTAAAGAGGTTATATCCATCTCAAAGCAAAGGCAAAAAGGGCTGCTGCTAATAAGCATAGAAGAGCCTTAGCCTTTTAAAAAAATGATTAGGTCTTGCTAAAGTTTCTCAAGGCTCATCTAAAGCATACTACGGGCAAGAATCCTTCGGGCCACCAAGAGTATTATGCTAAACTAGCAAAAAGATTCTATGGTCCTTTTAAAATTCTTAAGCTAATCAATGAGATAGCTTATCAATTAAAGTTGCCCAACCATTGGCTCATGCACCATGTTTTCCATGAGAGCCTACGTAAGCCCTACAAAAGAGTGCCACCAAAAGAAGCAATAGTTGCAGACCTTCCAAAAATCAAAGATCAAGAAGAAATACTTCAATTTGAGTCCATCCTATGACATAAAGACAAGGTATTACAAAACGGTAAGATTATCTAACGATATCTTATTAAGTTAAAGAATCATCCTTTTAAAGATTCTAAATGGATGCAAGGAACCTACCTTAAGGATAATATGAACCTTGTCAATGCTTACAATGATGCACTAGAGTAAGCATATGAAAATGCATTTAAAATGAAAAATATTTTTGTCTTATAAGGCTAGTTCTCTTTCTATTGTGCACAAATTTAAAAAGCATGTATGCTTAGAATCATGTTTGTGGTGACAACGTCTCCAAAACACCAAGTAGAACTTGTCACTCTACTTTGGAAATATGATATGGACTAAAGAGCAGACATGCTTGTGGCAACTACGTCTCCCAAGCACCAAATAGATTAGTCATCCATCTTGGAATGATGTCGTAGGGTAAAAAGGGATCCTCTACCCGCTAAGAAACATGGACTAATGACTAGGCTTTATCTTCTCTACCTCATAGTCGAGGACGACTATGATTTCAAGAGAGATGTAATGTCATAAAATCTAATATCTAGCTAACCCAAATGTTCTCGTATTAAACTGATCATTTAATGTGGGAGAATAAACGGGAACAAGAGTTAGAATAGAGACATGTGCTTCTAGAGCTATCTCAGCAAGGGACCAAAAGGAGAGATGATTACATCTCAATAGGGGTCCAAAAGGAGATGGTCTACCAAAGAGCAATGTGTAATAAGTTCTTCTAGACCTATCTCAGTAGGGGACCAAAAGGAGAGATGGTTGCATCTCAATAGGGGTCCAAAAGGAGACGGACTACCAAAGAGCAATGTGCAATAAGTGCTTCTAGACTTATCTCAACACGAGACCAAGAGGAGAGATGCTTATATCTCAATACGGGTCCAAAAGGAGGTAGTCTATCAGAGAGCAATGTGCAGCTAATGGAGCTTAAAAGACCTTAGGGTTACCTTCATTAAAGACCTCCAATAGTTAGTGTTAAAATTCTTTTGACCTTAGGCGGTGGGCGGACTGAGCTTGAGGTGGGAACCCGACCTAAGCTTGAGGTGCTTGTCGTGCTTGCTGACTAAGGTGCTTGAGGTGCTTGTTGTGCTTGATGACTAAGGTGATTGAGGTGCTTGTCGTGCTTGAGATACTTGTCGTGCTTGATGGCTAAGGTGCTTGAGGTGCTTGCCATGCTTGATGAGGAAGTGCTTGATAAGCTTCCTATGCATGGGGGATAAGGTGCTTGAGACAAGAAGAGACCCTACAAAGGAGGGGGAAATCCCCAATGTTAGGGGGATCTTTGACTTAACCTCCCACTCACCCAAAGGGCACCCTTTTCTCAAGGGGCACATGGGACACATGTAAGACTCTCCCTATGCTTAGCCACATGGTGTGCTTGAATGCTATTGGCTGGGCTAAAGAGGGGTCCAATGAGCTTCTAGTTCCATTCAACAAATATCTAGATGTTTTCAAGCTCTCTCTCTCTCTCTCTAAGGGGTAAGGAGGACACTTGTCCAAAGACTACCCATGTACTTGAAATGCATGGTGCATATGATTGGCTAGGGGGGAGAGGGGTCCAATGAGCTTGAGGCATGAGAAAAAAGTAGAACTCGCCCCAAGAAAGCAAGGGGTGTGCTGGGGGGCACCTCTCACACACTCATTTTGTGGATTCATTCTCACTTGGTGAAAGGAGAGGAACCACCTCCTCCAAGCTTGTGAGAAGTGAGAGCCTACACCAACACTCTTGGCTATGGAATGCAAATCCAACCAAGATCCATGCTTCAATGCTTAAGCTTGCCATCTTCTTCATCTTCATTACTATGCTATTATGTATGCTAGCAACAAGAGTGATGATAAGTGAGGAACTATATCTTTCTCCTATGGGATGTTTCTTCTTCCTCTTCCCTACCCTCATTCCCCGCTAGCTCTCTCCACCTTTGAAGGCGTTTGAGGCCTTGGAACTGAGGCTTGGGATAGTTAATGCTTTCTACAAAGTTTATGTTATGCTTGTGATGCATGAAGCTTTCCATCTTCATTGCATCACCTAGGTCACAAGGAACACAAAGATTGTATTGTACCAAGTCTCTCTTGATGGGAGAAACTATAATGCAAATGCCTATTGGAGGGGGGACCGGCTCCGTATGAATCCGATACTCAATTGTTGTCATGTTCTCTAAACTCTCTCTCTTGCAAAAGTATTGTTCATGCCAAGTTAACTAAGTACTAGGTTTATGTTGCTACCATCAATTAAGCTCACCCGCTAATGCTCACACAATAACCTCACAAAAGTGCTTTATTTAATTTCCTAATTCCGCTACTCTGAAAGTTCATAGGCCATTTCCATTACAGGCAGTGTCCTGTCCAACACCCAAATCAACCATAAGGCGTATGAGCCATACACACTCAACCGTAGCTGTGAAGACTACCTTGTAATCAGCCTCACAACTAGAAGTGGCCACAGTAGGTTGCTTCTTGCTCAACCATTATATACATGACCTGCCAAGCATGAAACAAAAACCACTTGTGGACAGTCGCGTGTCAAAACAACCAGCCCAATCTGAGTCAAAAAAAGCATGTAACTCTCGTAGCAATGATCCCCCCTTGGGATAAAACAAGCCAAGATGTAAAGTGCCACTCCAGTAGTGGAAAATCCTCTTAACAGCCTGCCAATGCTTAGACCCTGGGCTATGCATAAATCTGTTGACCTATGAGACTGAAAATTGAATATCCGGCCTCGTGTTGCATACATAAATGAGGCAACCAACAGTAGTTTGATAAAGAGTGACATCAGCAAGATCGCCAGCATCATTAGACTCAACTTCAAACCTGTTTCGATGGGAGTGGCAATAGGTTTGCAATCCTCAAGTCCAAACTTACATAGCAATGTCTCTTTGTAACTTTTTTGACACAAGGCAATACCACCATCACACTGCTTAAACTGTATGCCCAAGTAATGATGCAACAACCCCAAATCTTTCATCTTGAAAGTAGCATTCAAATCAGCCTTAAATTCAGTAATATGTGCCTCATTGGGACCAATGATCATCAAATCATCCACATAAACAACAACAGTGAGAAGTATATTGCCCTCATGCTTGACATACAATGTGCTTTCAGTTGGACTGTTACGAAAGCCTCGTTTGACCAAATGACTGTCAGCTTTCTCATACCAAGCATGAGGAGATCGCTTCAACCCATACAAAGCCTTATTACATCTACACACTTTGTCCTCTTGTCCTTTCTTGACAAAACCGCGAGGCCATGTTACATAAACTTCCTCAAATATGTCACCATTCAAGAAAGCAGTAACAATGCTCAACTGATGTACATCCCAACCAAAATGAACTGCCAATCCACATAGAAAACGAACAGCAGTCATACGACAAGTGGGAGCAACTTTTTTTTCATAATCTATGCCTTTTTGTTGCGCATAGCCTTTTGCAACAAGTTAAGCCTTATGGCGATCAACCTCACCATCCGGCTTGTGTTTCAACTTGTAAACCCACTTTGTACCAATGGCCTTTTTCCCAGGAGTTAAATCACATAAAGTCCATGTGTCAGTTTCTATAAGTGCATCATATTCTGATTTGATGGCAGCCATCCAATTTTTTGAATTTTGTGCTTCGTCTCAAAAGATAGAGGTTCCTCAACATCATGTCACCTAGACACAACCAAAGCATAACAATCTGATGCATAAGAGGCATGGCGAGAACTTGAACGAGTACGACAAGACAAAGGTGCATCCAATTTATTGTCATGCAAAGTGTGCACCAACCATTTTGGCAAACCTCTAGCTTGCTCATTTTCAGCCCTTTCCTCATCAAGTACATCATGTACATCTGCATCAGTAATAGGATGATCTGTAACATTTTCAGAAGCCTCCATAGGCTATACATTTTCCTCATTGGAATTTACATTCGTACTTCTACCACTAAAAAGAGGCAACAAAGTGTCATAAATGTCCTGTGAGCTTACATTATTGTCTCTAGTACATGACAACAAAGGCTGAACAGAATCTTCCACAAACACAACATCACGTGAGACCAAAATACGCTTTGTTTGCGGATGGTACAACCTGTAACCAACAAAGATACGTTTGACAGCCTTATCATCAAATTTTTCATTGCGCTTGTGGCACTAAACCATAAGCCAAACAACCAAAAACACGCATGTGCTCAATAGATGGCTTTCTATCATGCCATGCTTCATATGGAGTCATAGATTGCAACGCTTTCGTAGGACACCTGTTGAGTACATAAGTGGAACACATGCAGCCTCAAGGTAAAACGAATGTGGTAAAGCTTGACTCTTGACCATACATCTTGCCATTTCTGTAAGAGACCTCTTTTTTCTCTTAGCGACACCATTTTGTTGAGGCGTATACGGCACTGTACATTGGTGTTTTATCCCACGACTAGCCATAAATGCATTAAATTCATGAGACATATACTCCCCCCCCTCAATGAGAATGGAGGGTGCCCATAGTACATTTCGAGACATTTTCAGCCATAGTGTGCGCTCCTTGCCGCACTGTCGAAGCAAGGGACTTGCCAATACACCGTGTGCGAGCCACAAACGGCTCCAAGCACACAACAAGCCTAAACTAGCAAGCTCAAGAGAACAAAGGGTGTGTCACTCACCGCTCTACGCTCGCCTTCGTGGTGGATTTCTCGCCGCGATGAAGAAGAAGCTGCAATCGTGCCGCGCTCAACCGCTTCGCCGCCGTCGTGCCTTCGTAATGCTCGATCGCACACACACTCTCCCTCTCTCTCTCTCTCACACACACACACACACAAGGAGGTGAAGAAGAAGAAGATGGAGATGGAGCAAGAGCACTCTTCTATTGCACAAATGAGAGAATGAGTAAAAATTAGGTTTAGTTGGCTTTTATAGGAGCTCACCCCATTCACACTTGGGCGCCCATGCTTAGCCAACTAATCCCTTGAATGTCCAAGTTAAAGTGCGTCTCTCATCAGCGATCACTCTACCTTTCCCTATTGGTCCGACAAGCCCGGTACTTGACTCTAAATAATACAACGTTTATAGATCATAGGGTGTCCGTGTGCCGTGAGGGTTAACATGCCCCCCTTCCTGATGTAGATTCCGTCCTCGGAAGCTATTGAGTTGAAGCTGGTTCGTCGAGGTGGAAGAGCATTTGAGATGAATGTCCTTAGCCTTCTTCAGTCACTGCAAAATCAAACAACATTGCCACAGTAATTGCATTCTCTTAAAAACCATATGCAGTTTTAGGTAGACAAATTGATTGGTAAAAGAATTTCAAACAATTTGTCAGCAATGAACATTAAATTGCAATGTAATCAAATGCATAAACAGATGTAAAGGTAAAAAATTAGACAAGTCTGGGGTCGCTAATTTGACGGTCGAAAGGCACTAGAGATCGAATATTAATACCATGGGTAAGCTTCTTAATTTTCAGTGGTCAATTAAGTTGTTTAATCGCGAGAGCCAAGTATTCATGTTCGAGGGCTGACTAGAGGCTATATCTAGAAAACCTTGTAGTTAAGCTACCATAAAAGGAATTTCTCATGAAATCATCGTCTGACTGATTACTTTTTCTTTGACCCCCCAAAGTCTTTTCACATTGATTCAATTTGATGTGTGTGCTTATTTTGTATGCCTTGGGTTTTTTGCTTCTCAAGGAAAAGCGCCCACGCTGGGAACCTCTAGGGCTCTAGTACCATAGGCAATACATGTGAGTGAAGTACCAAATCAAGCCGAGATTTCTCTTCCAGCTTAAGATTTTACAGTGTGGCACTTTGATTTTTTGTTTGTTCATTTTTAGCATTTTAATTTTGTAACTTTGGGGGGTCATATAACACTGTTACCCTCCCCAGGCTCATCACATTAGTAAACTCCCTTTATAATACTTAAGCTAAAGGTCAATAGGGTTAAGCCCACTAGAAAGCCCTAGTACATTTCATACAATGCTGCCTAAATCGGATTAAGAACCTAAGTAACCATTGCTTATTAGGAAGGCATTCCCCATGGTATTAAGAGAAGATTTCTAATATCTAGCTTGGTCAAACTAGCTTAGTTGGACTGCTTGATTTTTTAAACCTAGACAAGTGATTATGACAAAACATTACATTGAATTAAATGTTTGATACTAAGCAAATGCGCTGAATATTATGCTACCAATCACAATCAAAGCAGACAAACATGGATGCAAAAAAGATAAGGGCAATGCTAATGGACAAGAAACACTTGTTTGTGTTGATGATCGCGCTTGATTTGAAGTGTGAGTCGAGATAAAGATTCCATGAAGGTCCAAATCCTATCAATAGCAACACGCTCCTGTACACACTAGGAAACAAAAACAATACCTCTAGGAGGCACATTAGTGGGAAAACAGAACTTCGCTAATCTCTCAACTCTAAAACAGAAACACTCCTATCGTACTAATCTTACCTACCCTCCATCACTCAAGTGATGAGGATCAAAGGTGTTTTATGGCATAGGTTTCTGTTTCACTGTACCAGATGTGAATGTGTAGGTCTGAGTCAATGTTTTGACTTTTATTGTGCATACTCGTTTGCTAATTGCTCTTGCTCTTTTTTTTTTTTGTGAGTATAAAGCTTTATATGTACATTCCCTAAGATTGGGAGATATAGAGGTCAGGGAGAAAGGTTGAGAGGGAAGCAAGTGAATGATGGATGTCCACAAACACTCCCCCCTTCCTTGGGTAGATCATACCGTTTGAAATGAGCTTTCACCCTTTGAAACCAATTGTTCCAGTTGGTAATAGGTGAGGATTTTTGCCAGTAGTTTTCTATTACCCTAGGCGCCTCGTCAAGTTGCAAGGGTGGTAAGGTACTCTCCCAGGATCGAACTTGAAGTGGTTCATCAGGTGATTCTTGAACACTGGGAGGTGTGGATTCTTTTGTAGCTTCATGGAGGTCCTCTACTATGGATGGTTGTGTAGAAGCGTTTACCTCTATGGATGTATTACATGAGGAGCTAGAAGCTTCATGGGACTCCCCCCTTCCTGAGCTAGGTGGAACAAATCGTTCGTTCTTTGGTACCCAAACTAGCTCGGGAGCGAGTGTGTAGCATTCTGTGATGTTTTTCTGTCCACGATCATTGATTCGTTTTGGAGATACGGGATTGGGCTTACTTGGGTCAGGTGATAGGTAAGAGCACAATCTACGTTTTGGCACCCAGATTTGATCATTTCCTTGATAGTATCCTTGGGCTTCCAATAGTGGTTTAGGAATCCATCGCAACATTTTCTTACTTTTCTTGGAGCAAGTGGTACGTTTCTTTCAAGGCTTCTGTTTTTTAGCACTAGCTATGGTCACTAAAGAAGCTTTAGGGACCCACTTGTATGTTTTCTTTGTTACCTTAGGATGAGTCTCGTCGGAAGCGATATGCATTGCTTGTAGCATATTTAAGGGTATAGGCATTTCATCCCCCTCAGGTGTTACCCAGGTCGTTCCTCTATTTCCCCAAGTGTCTATGGTTGATGCTAGGTGGACCCAATCCACATTGTCCGACTCAGTCATCCCAGGTAGGATATCCATATAAGGAGAATCTTGGCCAATGTCTGTATCCTTCTTACAAGTGTAACAATATTGTAGTGGGGCTGAGTGAACTGTGGTGTCAGAGCGATGATCAATAATGGTTTTACTCCCTAAGGGGTGTACCTTACTAGTCACCAAATCCACTCTAAGGACAGAGTCTTGGAATTGCAAATAGACATGATTTTTAGACCAATCGTGAACCATTTGTGCTTCCCTCATGAATGGTCGTCCTAAAATCATTTCATATGACATAAGGTGTTTAGAGAAATCCATTACAATGAACGTATGTCGTACCTTGTGTCCTAGAACTTTGATCTTAAGATCCTTGAGCATCCCCATAGGTTTGGCTATGGTACCATTTGCCATCTTTACCACAATGTTAGTAACACTGAGGCGGGGTTTTCCCATGGATTCCCAACAATCTTTTGTAACGATGCTAACTCCCGCACCACCATCAAGAATTCCCTTTATAGTTAATCCCTTGGTAGTGATGGGTAGGGTCGCATTAGACTCGTCGCCTTCAAAATACTGCCCTAATTCGTTAATGGGTACCTCGATCACAGACTCGTGTCCATCTAAGTCAAGTGATTGCACATGATTTTCCTCATCAATCATAATCGAGTCAGGCCTATTTGGTTGCGCAAACTGCGGTAATCCCGTTCGTAGCTCTCCGTTAAGGAATGCTCGAAGTGCAAGGAATAACTCAGGATCTCCATACAGCTTTGCTATGATCGTGGTTCGGACCTCAGAAGACATGAAGTCCACTAGTTTGGCAACATTCATTGGCGTTTTGCAGGGTGTAGGTCCTTGACTAGGAACTGGTGAGGATGGAATCTCATATTCCTCAATGGGATCAGGTATTCCTTCGTTAAACATCCTTTCCAACAAGAAAGGTGTATGCTCACTTTCTGATGTCCCGTCCTCACTCCCTTCTTGGATGATACTAGATATGGCTAACGGTCTATGGTTCATGTGGGGTGGATGAACTTGCGTGGGAAACACTGTGTCATGAATTTTGACCTGCATGGGTTCTGGTTCTAGTTTCCTTTGAGTCTCCTCCACTAAACCTCTTAGATGTTTCACCTGCTTAATCTCGTCTACAGGGTTTGGGTACGTCCCAATCTTCTTTTTACGATTCTTCCCTTTTTGCCCCTGCGGTTTATCTTGGGGGTCTTGGATTGGATTTGGAAACACTTGTGGTGTTTTCAGAGGCTCTTTATGATTTTCTCTTATTCGGTTTTCATTTGGTTCCATGTTACGGTTTTCTTTGCCGGTCTTTTCCTTTGTGGTATTGGTTCTAGTCTCCATTGTCTCGACTGAATCTGAATCATCCTCGAGGTCATTCATATACACGGGGTCATCTCCTGTTCCTATGTTTGTTTTGGAACTTGGCTTTGAATTTTCCGTATTCTGCGACTTCTTCCTTCGTGTCTTCTTTTTCTTTGCTTGGATAACTGACGCGGTATCTCTCTCTTCGAGGATATGGCCTGGCCCTTGAAGCATGGACCGTGTAATCGCATAAGCGGGTGCGACGGGTGGTATTGGCGATGTCACACTAGCAATTTTGACCAAATTCAGGGGTGTGATTTTATGCGCATTTGGGTTATAGGGGCATTGGGCAATCAAGTGATCTATGCCACAACGATTACATGTGAGTATTGGCATTGCAGACGTGCTCCCTTGATTCATTTGCATTTGTGCAGCATTCTTTTGCAGCCTAATAGGGCACTCTGCTACTCGATGTGGTCCACCACACTCGTAGCATTCAAGAGGTGGCCTCCTAGCCTGGGTGTTGATATTTTGACCTCTGGATGCGAGAGCAGCAGCTTGATAAACCGGCTTGACTTGCCCCCAACAATCTTCCATGTAGTATATAGGACACTCTTCCAATGTATCAAGTCCATAGGCAATACTAGTGTCTATTTCCTCCTCACAGCCATCTGCATAAGCATTAGATGGCTCGCAACCCACTTGGTTCATAGGGGCGACTCTTGGATGCGGGGGCTGCGGTCCTAGCACAGGAGGTGGTAGCGGTGTAGCTTGTACAACATTTTGAGATCTAGGGACCATGTGTTGCGGTAGTTGCTCAACAGGTGGAGTAGGCATCAATACAGGAGCTCGAGGCGCATCCGTCCAGGCTACAGGTGGTCTATTTGCTACATACGTTTGATCATTAAACAATCCTTAGCTTGGTGACCATACCTACCACATGCGTTGCAAGTTCCATTAAATTTTACTCTAAACGTAGGGCACTCACTAGTGCTATGTGGACCTAAGCAAATGGAACACCATTGTTGCTCCCTTCTTGGATACATGTGACTATTTTGAGGGGGTCGATTATCTTTAAGAGACTCTTGGATTGCCTTGGTGAGGTCTGTCAAGAATGTCTCAAATACCTTTGGCTCATTGGCAATGGGCTTTGCAGTCATGGGTTCATACTCAATGGCTTGTGAGCTAGTGGATCTCGTGTCAGTAGACACCCTCATGCCTGCTATCATCAAGTTGTCCTCTAATTGGATTGCATTGGCAGTGACATCTTCCCAGGTTGTGATACCTCTAATCACTAGTCCATTATAGATTCCTTCATTCCTCAACCCTCGAATGAATCGATCAAGCAGTTGGTTATTGTTGAAGCGCTCATTTACAGGGCAACGAGAGTTTAAGTGCTTTAGACGACTAATGAAGTCCCTTACTGACTCTCCTTCCTTACGTTCGGCCTTCTGTAGCTGAGATGCTACACCCCAAAGCACACCTTCTCGTATGTACTCCTTTAGAAACAACCTTCGAAGGGTAGGGTAGATTGTTTTCTCGTCCACCCTTAGGGTCCTATACCAATCTCCAGCCTTCCCACTTAATGTCAAGCTTAAGGCATTGCACTTATGTAGTTCGTTGCGTTCCCCTAAGGAATCACATACTTGTTCAAACACTTCAATGTGTTTCCTAGCATCTTCGTCCCCATTGAATTTTTGCGTGAGTTTGGCAATTTGTACTGCCTTACTTCTAGGCTCTCTATCAGATGCGTGACGCATATTTTCCGCGATAGATCGACCTATGGTTTGAGCAAACGCTGCCAAGTCACCTATGTGAGGAGGCAGGGCCGGTGGAGGTACTCTTGGAATCATATGTGGGAGAGGGACGGGTGCCGGTCTTGGCATATGTGTGGATGATGCAGGATATGGAACATAACCGGGCATAGGTCCACTCGGATAAGGGCTAGGGAGCGGCACTCGAGGAGCGTAAACAAGTGGTACTATTGGAGGTGTGGGGGCCATGTGTGCATAAGGCGCTAGAGGCACATATGGTCGAGGCCCCATATTAGGTACTACGACACTAGGTAGTGGCACTGCGCTAACCGTAGATGTCATCGGTACATTCTCTGTCAGGCTTATCCCTGGAGTGAGCACTGTGTTTTCCTTAATAGAGGGTTGAGCCAAGTTAGGGAAGCTAAAGTTTTCGCTCGGAGGCTCAGATTGCATAGAGACCCCAGGTGAAATGACGTAAGATGGGTCCATGGGACTCATTAGAGGAGTCTCCATTTGTGATAGAGTAGGTTGTTGAGCCTTGCTCGTATCCAGAAATCTCATGGGGCCAGTTGAGAGTATATTTACCCCTCGATTTTGCCTTTCTGATTGAATAATGCCATGGATAACATTACAGATCATTTTCTGTTGATCTTCGATGCTTGTGGCACTAGAGGTGGATTGTACAATCTCTATCCATCCTACATGGTAGGCGTGGCCAGAGTGTAGATCCGTCAACACCTCAATGTGGAGGTCGTATGTCCATTGATCATTAATGAACAATCCTTCTAGAGTCGACGTGTTAACGGTTTCTTGTGAGGTAGAAGCAATGTTGCTCCCCGTGGTTTTACTTGTCACCAACGGTACTCTAAAGGGAACTTCTGAAGGAGGCAGCTCAACAGGGCCTTCTTGGTAAGAAGTTGGTAGGATATCCACATGGACACTCTTTGGGGGTGTGGGGTCCACGTGCGATGTGAAAGGAGATTCCACTTCCCCACCCCCTTCGTGTGCTTCATTTGCACCAGGTTCCGAGCGAGTAGCTCTACCTAATGTTTCCATGAAACGGCTAAACATACTAGTACTAGGCTGTGGAGCTTCGGGAGGTGCATGGCCTTCTCTCTCAGTGTTTTGGGTAGGGTATGCTTCCATGATTTCTGAGTAGGAGGAGGAATCACTAGCGGCTATTTTAGGGTCTTGGGTGGTGCTACCTTGTGTCCCCGCTGAGGGTCTAGAGCTTATCGTGGATGGGTAATGGGTGTCCGTATGAACAGAGGCACCCTCAATATGCTCGTGTTCTAGCACCCGCCCAGAGCGTAAGTGCATGTGCTTCTGATACCCTAAGGTGTCAAAAAGCTGCTCTAGGAGGCCTTGTGACTAGTTTTTAGCGTGTTTTTTGTTTGTTTTTTTGCTAGAGTTTTTAGAGCGTGTCGTGGAATGGGCCGTGTGATAGCTCGAAACGAGCGTATCGGTCAGAGGGTCGTGCCGTGCTTTACAGCCCTCCGTTTGGTCACTCTATGCCCTCGGAATCCCTAAAACTGTCAATTTCTAGTAGGGAACTAGGCCCAAACTAGAAAGTCTAAGGGTGCAAGTGGGAAGAGAAAGGAGGAGAGTGGAGGACTTGTCCCACATGCTCTCATTCTCTCTTGAGGGAGTAGGGTATATATATAAGAGTGAGTTTAGTATATATCATAGGACTAAGGCCTGGGCCTGGGCTTGGGCTTGGGCTTGGGCTTGGGGAAATGATCCCGATCCCGATCTATCTTTTATACAAACCAACCCGTCCGTTTTAAGAGTCACGTTTTTTATTTTCGAAAATTTTTTTCAAATAATTTTTTTCCCTTTTTTTTAAAAAATGCAGAAAACGCAGAAATTGAAAATGCAGAAACGCAGAAAATTGAAAAAACGCAGAAATTGCAGAAAATTGAAAAAACGCAGAAATGCAGAAAATTGCAGAAATTGAAAACGCCGAACTTGAAAATGCAGAAATTGCAGAAATTGAAAAAACGCAGACAATAGCAGAAATTGAAACTTGACAACAAATGCAGAAAACGCAAAAAACAGAAATCTCCACACACTCCTTCCCTGCCTTTCCTATGATAGAAATTGCACCACAAGGAAGCGTAAAGTGCTAACCGAGCTTAGTGTAGGGCATATCCCCGGCAGCGGCGCCAAAAATGTGCGCTCCTTGCCGCACTGTCGAAGCAAGGGACTTGCCAATACACCGTGTGAGAGCCACAAACGGCTCCAAGCACACAACAAGCCTAAACTAGCAAGCTCAAGAGAACAAAGGGTGTGTCACTCATCGCTCTACGCTCGCCTTCGTGGTGGATTCCTCGCCGCGATGAAGAAGAAGCTGCAGTCGTGCCGCGCTCAACCGCTTCGCCGCCGTCGTGCCTTCGTAATGCTCGATCGCACACACACTCTCCCTCTCTCTCTCTCTCACACACACACACACAAGGAGGTGAAGAAGAAGAAGATGGAGATGGAGCAAGAGCACTCTTCTATTGCACAAATGAGAGAATGAGTAAAAATTAGGTTTAGTTGGCTTTTATAGGAGCTCACCCCATTCACACTTGGGCGCCCATGCTTAGCCAACTAATCCCTTGAATGTCCAAGTTAAAGTGCGCCTCTCATCGGCGATCACTCTACCTTTCCCTATTGGTCCGACAAGCCCGGTACCTGACTCTAAATAATACAACGTTTATAGATCATAGGGTGTCCGTGTGCCGTGAGGGTTAACACATAGCAATAGATTGCTTGAAGCACATGAACACTTCAGACTTAACTTTCAACGAATATACCCCATGCATACATGGAGTAGTCATCAATGAAAGTCACAAAGTACAAGTAATTTCCCAAGGGATGGAGTTTACATAGGCCCACAAACATCACTATGCACAAGTTCCAATCTACATGTAGCACGAGCTGACTCATCCTTTAGAAACTTAGCATGCTGCATTTTACCCAAAATACAGCCTTCACAAACATGTTTGATAGGTGCTTCAAGAGGTGGCAAAGAAGCAACCATATCAAATTTTTGCAAACGCAGCAAACTGGCAAAATTTAGATGCCCAAAACATGCATGCCACAGTTTTGCATCTGAAACAACCCTTGAATCTGCAACTGCATTTGCAAAATTTTGTCCACACTTGTCATACAAAGTGAGCTTATATAGCCCATGACACAAAAGGCCAAATGCAACAATTTCATCACCAAAACGGAGATCATGAACTGTATATCTGTCATCCACAAATTTGACTACAAGTCCAAGTCTAGCAAGTGCAGATACAGACAAAAGATTCTTCTTGATCCCAGGTACATAAAGTGCATCAACAAGTGTGAAAAAACTACCATTTACAGCAGTAAGCACAATCTTTCCAACTCCTTGAACATGATAAGAGGCATTGTTGGCACAAATCACCGTATTCCCATGAGGGACAGACTCAATAGAGGTAAACAAATCACGATGTGAGGTAATGTGCTTTGTAGCACCACTGTCAAAATACTACACATGTGAATCTGCAGCAATTGACATACATGCATCATGGACAATAGGATCATAAGTGCACTCTGCACTACATGCCCATTTTGCATCAACATCAACATCACAATCTTCTTTCATAGACGACTCTACAATCACTGCACTTGTATTGGACCTTGTAGTGGATCCAACGTCTTTCTTTTAAGCCTCTTTTGCCTTGATCATTAGATTTACAATAATGGCAACGCATCTCCTTTTTGCCCTTATCACCAGAATTGCCAGACGAAGTGCTGCCAGTAGAAGCATTAGGAACAAAAGTTTTTTCACTCGTAGTAGAACCAAAAGAAGTGGTTACATTGTTGTTCCCATTGTTATTCTCTTCAAGTTGTTCTCTTGACAGATAGGTTGCTTTGGCGGTTTTGATTGAATCGGGGCCCAGTTGGTATGATGGTAGTTCTTGCAACTTTTCTTTTTGATTGAGCTTCTTCTTGGCCTTCTCTGCTGCTTGCATGGCTCCTGTTGAGTGAACAGAGTGTCAAAGTTAGCAAATTTGATAGATATTTCTTTGAAAGGTCCTTCAGTCTGAAATGCTGACAAATTTGGTTCAATTTGCTTCAAATCAATTTTTGAACATGCATAGATGCATAAAAACATGAAAAGATCAAAATTATGAAGTCCAAACAAAATATTGCAACAAAAGTAAATAATCACGATTATTTACGTTTGAGTAAATTTTTTAATTTTTTGCAAATTTGGCATTACAGGCTTGAAGTATATACCAGATAGATACTCTGAGTGAAATATGGGCTCATTTGGATGCATAGGGTGAAAATGGTGCCAGATTTAGGCTTTAGGTCTCTGAAACAGTAGATGTAAAGAGATTTTGAGATTTTGACATCCAAATTTGTTCAAACTTGGCTAGTGGTCTTAGGGCATCATGTACTTTGGATGTATGATGGCAAAATAGCAAATTTCTCATAGTTTGGCCAAAATAAATAATCACGATTATTAACTTTTTTTACCAAAATGAACAATTTTTGGTACAACTTGGTTCTAAGCATTGTATAGACCTTGTGTATGGGATATGGGATGATTTGGATAAAAAATGTGGCTCATAACTCAAAAATTGGCTTGCAAGGACTTCTTTGCATTTTTTGGCAATTTTCCAAGTTATAGTTAATCATTTTAGCTCATACTTGAATTTTGTCATGTAATGGTGTGTACAAGTGATAGATGAGGTGATGATGCAACTTTCAAGCCAAAATAGTGCAAAAGTAAATAATCATGATTATTTACAACAGTCACATTTTTCTTAAATTTTGACCTAAACACATTCTATACACCTTAAACAAGTCCTAAATTGAATTTGGTAAAGTTTGGTCTTGCCAACATCACTTTGTGCTTTGTCGACTCTAAAATCTGTGATTTTTGTGACTACACTGCTTGTTGAGTTGGTTAGTCACTTTTAAGGCTATGAACTTGTCCGCAACATAGTCGTGAAGCAACTCATCCAATTTTGGCCCATTTGGAGTCAGTTTGACTTCGTATGTTGAATTTGATGCTTTGTAGCCGTCGATCCGTTTTCTGCTTTTCGAGGGCTTTGCTTGATTGATTTCACAAAACCAATCATAGACATTGTGTATAGACCTCGTAGGTAAACTGTCTTTGGAGTCAGCACCCAATTCTGGCATCTGCCAAAAACCTAGCTTTTCTACTTGGGACCCCCTCGACCTTTGATGAATGGTCATCAGTTGATATAGAAGTGTTCTAATATGTTGGGGCATGCTAAGTTCGAATCTCATCTGCTTTGGTTGAGCTGACAGGCCGCTATGGTCGATTTTGGTCGTAGGTTTTCGTGCACTGCCTGGATTCTAGGGTTTTTTAAGGTGTTTAAACTAGCTACCGGCCGTACAAAATGGATCATTGATGAGTAAAGAACTTACCCTCATGTTTCGTGTGAGACGGTGCTGAAAATGGGTGACTAAAGACTCCGAAAAGTACGCGCGAAGAAGTGAAAATGCTCTCTCTCCAAAGGCAAGAAGTGAAAATGAGGTCATTTTAGCGTACCTTGGGTATCTATACTCGGACTTTCCGAACCATTTTTCCCCAGATTCCCCCTTTAGTCCTACTAGGCCATGAAATCTATGTTAGACTCAAAAATTTCCCCAATCGGACTCCTGTAGCTCATTCTGCAAGAATTTTGCAAAAGTAGGTATGGCCGCCTAATTTAGGCTTCCCGCTTCCATCTTTCGATTTGATTGAAATTTATTGTGCTTGTTCACCTTGACTTTCTGATTGCCATCGTGTCTTTAATTTTTCCATCTGAGCTTCTTTGCTATTTATTATTAATTTTTTGTGACCTATTTATTAAAAAAATCAAAGAAAATAACAAAATATGCTAAAAAAGTAAAGTGAAAATCCAATAATTAAGAAAATCCATTGAAAAACACAAATTTATTGTTTTTTATTGGATTTATTTATTTTTAAAGTCTCAATACAGAGAAAAATGATGAAAAATAATAAAAAAGGACTATTTTTTGATGATTTCTTGATAGTGTATACATTATTTACACTCATCGAGGAGATATTATCAGTTAAATTTTCTCTATTGATGATTTATAAGGGAATTATTAGGTAATTTTGTAAAAAATTACACATTAACATGAAACTATTCCTTCCCTCTTCAAACATTGCCCTTAATTTCTTAGTGCCCTTCCACCCCTCCTAGATGACGTACTCCGGGACGACTGTGTGCATGGGTTGAACAATATGCATAGCCTTGGTTGGCTCTACCATGCTTTGAAGATCAATGCAGTTCAAACCATTGTGCTGTGCAAGAGTTGGGTCTTGAGTAATTAACTCAAGGGTTTCTGATATCGAGGCTTTCTGATGATGTCTTCCAAAGACCAAATCTTGTAGCCTATGTGCTCTTTGCTTGATTGTGCCATCAAGATGCTTTAGCACGCCGATTTCCTGAGCTTGGTATCACTTTTGGCTATTGTCGTGCTTTTACTCGCCATTGATACCTTGGTTTGTCTTGGTCAGAGTGGTGTGGTTGAGGTTTCTGAGACTTAATTCTCCATTGCTTGATTGGTTTTCCCGTTTGTGGAGAAGATAAGTGCTCTTTTTCCTGCCAAATCCATTTCGTCTTAGGTTCCCTACTCGGAGATGCTCGTCTCTATGTTTTGACCTTTGGAACCGTCTTTGGTATTATCAATGATGTCACCCAGATTTGAATTGGTTTGTCCTTAAGTTGTGCTCTCGGTACCCAAATTTGCCTGACTTCTTGCATGCTACTTGTAGCATTTTCTTGTTGATAGGATGGAGAAGATTGATTACTTCGTGTTTTGGTATGTTGATTCTTCGTTTCCATTTCTCCTTGCTTGGTGCAATTGGAACAATGAGTTGTCCGCCTTTAGGTGATAGCTTGAGCTGATTCGTATCCCAATCTGGCACTGCCTTGTATGTCCGCATCCATGGAATTCCGAGAATCATCATCTCATTCATGTGTTCATCTGGTAAGCATACAAACTTATGAGGGCATGAACATCCATGTACTATCATGTTTAAGTTGACTACTCCCAATGTTGGTGTTGGGTTCTTGTTGCATCCTTTTATTGTCGCTATTCCTACTGTCAAAGACTGACTTGTTGCTTTCTTGTCCGTGGAATAACTGACTGCATTTACTCTAGCTCCTGTATCGACCAATGACTCCATGCTATGATTGTTGAGCTGTACTTTGATGCGAAGGTCCATTCCATCTAACCAATCATCATCTGTTGACACTGCATCTTTCAACAATTCCCATTGCTGGTCATCTATTTCCAGGGTGTTGATGGAAATAGGTTGATGATTCTTGAGAGCATCTTTTCTTTTGAGTACCCAAAGCCGAGCTTTCTCTTGGGCTTCATCAATAACCTGCTATCGTTTTATCTTTCTTTGCTTGGCTGCATGCATTCTTTCTAGCAATTCCTTGGTTAACGGCAAA
This sequence comes from Adiantum capillus-veneris, assembly GCF_014529385.1. Taxonomy (NCBI): domain Eukaryota; kingdom Viridiplantae; phylum Streptophyta; class Polypodiopsida; order Polypodiales; family Pteridaceae; genus Adiantum; species Adiantum capillus-veneris. The sequence goes on along the minus strand of NC_140948.1, from coordinate 103,541,978 downwards.
TTGTACTTCTTTAAATGACATCCACTAATCCAATTAGCCATTGGTTCACCATCTAGGGTGGATAGCTTAACTGCTCCACTTGGAGATACATCTTCAATGATAAACGGTCCGTTTCCCTTTTTCTCAAACTTGGGAATGTGTTGCTTAAGGGAATAGACTAAAACTAAGTCCCTTTTTTTGAAGATTTTGGTAATTAGATGGGAATCAAAAAACTATTTTTGTTTCCGCTAATGTGAGCTACAGCTGTTAGACTTTGCTCATCTAGATTTTCTAAATCTTCTAGTCTTTCTGACAATTCATGTCCAGTCCACTCAAGGTCTTTTTCTACCCTTAATGTCGGTAACAGAAATTCTATTGACAATATGGCATTAAAACCATAAACAAGGTTAAAGGGTGTAGCATTTAAAGCTGTTTTGAATGAAACTCGATAAGCCCATAGAGCTGCATGGAGATTCATTTTCGAGTCTGTCCTTTTTGAACTAACTACTTTAGTCAATACCGAGCTGAGAATTTTATTCGTATGCTCAGCTTGTCTGTTTGCTTGTGGATGATAGGGAATTGATTTGTTATGGATGACCATAAATTCATTAAGCAAATACTCAATTTCCTCATTGATGAAATGAGTTCCCCTATCACTGACAATTTCTATTGGCAGTCCATATCTTGTGAACACATACTCATATAAGAATACGTTAGTGGTTTTCGCATCATTCTTCTGAGTTGCTTTAGCATCGGACCACTTGGTCAAATAGTCCATATCTACAATAATATATTGAGCTTGGGTTCTATAAGCAGGTGGCTATATTGGCCCAACAAAGTCTATAACCCATTTTGCGAAAGCTCTAGCCCCCATCATTGGTCTTAAGGACATGCTATCTACTCTTGTTGGCATTTTTGCTTGTTGACAAGCATCACACCTTCGAACATATTCTTTGGCATCTGCAAAAAGTGTTGGCCACCATATGCCTACCATTAAGAAAGTTCTTGCGGTGTCTCACTAGAAAAATGACCTCTAGCTAATCCAGCATGTGCTTGTTCTATAATCGGAATATATTCATCTTCATTTGCACAAAGATGCAAATGTTGATCCTTATCTCTCCAATACAATTGGTTTTTGATAAGAGCATAGTCTCTTGCTTTAGTTTTGATTGCTCTTTGACGGCGTTTACTCATATCCTCAGGAAATGTTTGGCTCGACAAGTAAGTAACTAGTGAAAATGTGCGCTCCTAGCCGCACTGTCGAAGCAAGGGACTTGCCAATACACCGTGTGCGAGCCACAAACGGCTCCAAGCACACAACAAGCCTAAACTAGCAAGCTCAAGAAAACAAAGGGTGTGTCACTCACCGCTCTACGCTCGCCTTTGTGGTGGATTCCTTGCCGCGATGAAGAAGAAGCTGCAGTCGTGCCGCGCTCAACCGCTTCGCCGCCGTCGTGCCTTCGTAATGCTCGATCGCACACACACTCTCCCTCTCTCTCTCTCACACACACACACACACACGAGGAGGTGAAGAAGAAGAAGATGGAGATGGAGCAAGAGCACTCTTCTATTGCACAAATGAGAGAATGAGTAAAAATTAGGTTTAGTTGGCTTTTATAGGAGCTCACCCCATTCACACTTGGGCGCCCATGCTTAACCAACTAACCCTAGCATATTCGTGTTAGAGTGCGCCTCTCATCGGCGATCACTCTACCCTTTTCCTATTGGTCCGACAAGCCCGATACCTGACTCTAAATAATACAACGTTTATAGATCATAGGGTGTCCGTGTGCCGTGAGGGTTAACATGCCCCCCTTCCTGATGTAGATTCCGTCCTCGGAAGCTATTGAGTTGAAGCTGGTTCGTCGAGGTGGAAGAGCATTTGAGATGAATGTCCTTAGCCTTCTTCAGTCACTGCAAAATCAAACAACATTGCCACAGTAATTGCATTCTCTTAAAAACCATATGCAGTTTTAGGTAGACAAATTGATTGGTAAAAGAATTTCAAACAATTTGTTAGCAATGAACATTAAATTGCAATGTAATCAAATGCATAAACAGATGTAAAGGTAAAAAATTAGACAAGTCTGGGGTCGCTAATTTGACGGTCGAAAGGCACTAGAGGTCGAATATTAATACCATGGGTAAGCTTCTTAATTTTCAGTGGTCAATTAAGTTGTTTAATCGCGAGAGCCAAGTATTCATGTTCGAGGGCTGACTAGAGGCTATATCTAGAAAACCTTGTAGTTAAGCTACCATAAAAGGAATTTCTCATGAAATCATCGCCTGACTGATTACTTTTTCTTTGACCCCCCAAAGTCTTTTCACATTGATTCAATTTGATGTGTGTGCTTATTTTGTATGCCTTGGGTTTTTTGCTTCTCAAGGAAAAGCGCCCACGCTGGGAACCTCTAGGGCTCTAGTACCATAGGCAATACATGTGAGTGAAGTACCAAATCAAGCCGAGATTTCTCTTCCAGCTTAAGATTTTATAGTGTGGCACTTTGATTTTTTGTTTGTTCATTTTCAGCATTTTAATTTTGTAACTTTGGGGGGTCATATAACACTGTTACCCTCCCCAGGCTCATCACATTAGTAAACTCCCTTTATAATACTTAAGCTAAAGGTCAATAGGGTTAAGCCCACTAGAAAGCCCTAGTACATTTCATACAATGCTGCCTAAATCGGATTAAGAACCTAAGTAACCATTGCTTATTAGGAAGGCATTCCCCATGGTATTAAGAGAAGATTTCTAATACCTAGCTTGGTCAAACTAGCTTAGTCAGACTGCTTGATTTTTAAACCTAGACAAGTGATTATGACAAAACATTACATTGAATTAAATGTTTGATACTAAGCCAATGCGCTGAATATTATGCTACCAATCACAATCAAAGCAGACAAACATGGATGCAAAAAAGATAAGGGCAATGCTAATGGACAAGAAACACCTGTTTGTGTTGATGGTCGCACTTGATTTGAAGTGTGAACGAGAGAAAGGTTCCATGAACGTCCAAATCCTATCAATAGCAACACGTTCCTGTACACACTATGAAACACAAACAATACCTTTAGGAGGCACATCAGTGGGAAAAGATAACTTCGCTAATCTCTCAACTCTAAAACAGAAACACTCCTATCGTACTAATCTTACCTACCCTCCATCACTCAAGTGATGAGGATCAAAGGTGTTTTATGGCATAGGTTTCTGTTTCACTGTACCAGATGTGACATGTGTAGGTCTGAGTCAATGTTTTGACTTTTATTGTGCATACTCGTTTGCTAATTGCTCTTGCTCTTTATTTTTTTGTTTTTTGAGTATAAAGCTTTATATGTACATTCCCTAAGATCGGTGATTGAGAGGTCAGGGAAAAAGGTTGAGAGGGAAGCAAGTGAATGATGGATGTCCACAAACACTCCCCCCTTCCTTGGGTAGATCATACCGTTTGAAATGAGCTTGTCACCCTTTGAAACCAATTGTTCCAGTTGGTAATAGGTGAGGATTTTTGCCAGTAGTTTTCTATTACCCTAGGTGCCTCGTCAAGTTGCAAGGGTGGTAAGGTACTCTCCCAGGATCGAACTTGAAGTGGTTCATTAGGTGATTCTTGAACACTGGGAGGTGTGGATTCTTTTGTAGCTTCATGGAGGTCCACTACAATAGATGGAGGCTGTGTAGAAGCTTTTACCTCTATGGATGTATTACATAAGGAGCTAGAATCTTCATGGGACTCCCCCCTTCCTGAGCTAGGTGGAACAAATCGTTCGTTCTTTGGTACCCAAACTAGCTCGGGAGCGAGTGTGTAGCATTCTGTGATGTTTTTCTGTCCACGATCATTGATTCGTTTTGGAGATACGGGATTGGGCTTACTTGGGTCAGGTGATAGGTAAGAGCACAATCTACGTTTTGGCACCCAGATTTGATCATTTCCTTGATAGTAGCCTTGGGCTTCCAATAGTCGTTTAGGGATCCATCGCAACATTTTCTTACTTTTCTTGGAGCGAGTGGTACGTTTCTCACAAGGCTTCTGTTTTTTAGCACTAGCTATGGTCACTAAAGAAGCTTTAGGGACCCACTTGTATGTTTTCTTTGTTACCTTAGGATGAGTCTCGTCGGAAGCGATATGCATTGCTTGTAGCATATTTAAGGGTATAGGCATTTCATCCCCCTCAGGTGTTACCCAGGTCATCCCTCTATTTCCCCAAGTGTCTATGGTTGATGCTAGGTGGACCCAATCCACATTGTCCGACTCAGTCATCCCAGGTAGGATATCCATATAAGGAGAATCTTGGCCAATGTCTGTATCCTTCTTACAAGTGTAACAATATTGTAGTGGGGCTGAGTGAACTGTGGTGTCAGAGCGATGATCAATAATGGTTTTACTCCCTAAGGGGTGTACCTTACCAGTCACCAAATCCACTCTAAGGACAGAGTCTTGGAATTGCAAATAGACATGATTTTTAGACCAATCGTGAACCATTTGTGCTTCCCTCATGAATGGTCATCCTAAAATCATTTCATATGACATAAGGTGTTTAGAGAAATCCATTACAATGAACGTATGTCGTACCTTGTGTCCTAGAACTTTGATCTTAAGATCCTTGAGCATCCCCATAGGTTTGGCTATGGTACCATTTGCCATCTTTACCACAATGTTAGTAACACTGAGGCGGGGTTTTCCCATGGATTCCCAACAATCTTTTGTAACGATGCTAACTCCCGCACCACCATCAAGAATTCCCTTTATAGTTAATCCCTTGGTAGTGATGGGTAGGGTCGCATTAGACTCGTCGCCTTCAAAATACTGCACTAATTCGTTAATGGGTACCTCGATCACAGACTCGTGTCCATCTAAGTCAAGTGATTGCACATGATTTTCCTCATCAATCATAATCGAGTCAGGCCTATTTGGTTGCGCAAACTGCGGTAATCCCGTTCGTAGCTCTCCGTTAAGGAATGCTCGAAGTGCAAGGAATAACTCAGGATCTCCATACAGCTTTGCTATGATCGTGGTTCGGACCTCAGAAGACATGAAGTCCACTAGTTTGGCAACATTCATTGGCGTTTTGCAGGGTGTAGGTCCTTGACTAGGAACTGGTGAGGATGGAATCTCATATTCCTCAATGGGATCAGGTATTCCTTCGTTAAACATCCTTTCCAACAAGAAAGGTGTATGCTCACTTTCTGATGTCCCGTCCTCACTCCCTTCTTGGATGATACTAGATATGGCTAACGGTCTATGGTTCATGTGGGGTGGATGAACTTGCGTGGGAAACACTGTGTCATGAATTTTGACCTGCATGGGTTCTGGTTCTAGTTTCCTTTGAGTCTCCTCCACTAAACCTCTTAGATGTTTCACCTGCTCAATCTCGTCTACTGGGTTTGGGTACGTCCCAATCTTCTTTTTACGATTCTTCCCTTTTTGCCCCTGCGGTTTATCTTGGGGGTCTTGGATTGGATTTGGAAACACTTGTGGTGTTTTCAGAGGCTCTTTATGATTTTCTCTTATTCGGTTTTCATTTGGTTCCATGTTACGGTTTTCTTTGTCGGTCTTTCTCTTTGTGGTATTGGTTCTAGTCTCCATTGTCTCGACTGAATCTGAATCATCCTCGAGGTCATTCATATACACGGGGTCATCTCCTGTTCCTATGTTTGTTTTGGAACTTGGCTTTGAATTTTCCGTATTCTGCGACTTCTTCCTTCGTGTCTTCTTTTTCTTTGCTTGGATAACTGACGCGGTATCTCTCTCTTCGAGGATATGGCCTGGCCCTTGAAGCATGGACCGTGTAATCGCATAAGCGGGTGCGACGGGTGGCATTGGCGATGTCACACTAGCAATTTCGACCAAATTCAGGGGTGTGATTTTAGGCGCATTTGGGTTATAGGGGCATTGGGCAATCAAGTGATCTATGCCACAACGATTACATGTGAGTATTGGCATTGCAGACGTGCTCCCTTGATTCATTTGCATCTGTGCAGCATTCTTTTGCAGCCTAATAGGGCACTCCGCTACGCGATATGGTCCACCACAGTCGTAGCATTGAAGAGGTGGCCTCCTAGCCTGGGTGTTGATATTTTGACCTCTGGATGCGAGAGCAGCAGCTTGATAAACCGGCTTGACTTGTCCCCAACAATCTTCCATGTAGTATATAGGACATTCTTCCAATGTATCAAGTCCGTAGGCAATACTAGTGTCTATTTCCTCCTCACAGCTATCTGGATAAGCATTTGATGGCTCGCAACCCACTTGGTTCATAGGGGCGACTCTTGGATGCGGGGGCTGCGGTCCTAGCACAGGAGGTGGTAACGGTGTAGCTTGTACAACATTTTGAGATCTAGGGACCATGTGTTGCGGTAGTTGCTCAACAGGTGGAGTAGGCATCAATACAAGAGCTCGAGGCGCATCCGTCCAGGCTACAGGTGGTCTATTTGCCATCATACGTTTGATCATTAAACAATCCTTAGCTTGGTGACCATACCTACCACATGCGTTGCAAGTTCCATTAAATTTTACCCTAAACGTAGGGCACTCACTAGTGCTATGTGGACCTAAGCAAATGGAACACCATTGTTGCTCCCTTCTTGGATACATGTGACTATTTTGAGGAGGTCGATTATCCTTAAGAGACTCTTGGATTGCCTTGGTGAGGTCTGTCAAGAATGTCTCAAATACCTTTGGCTCATTGGCAATGGGCTTTGCAGTCATGGGTTCATACTCAATGGCTTGTGAGCTAGTGGATCTCGTGTCAGTAGACACCCTCATGCCTGCTATCATCAAGTTGTCCTCTAATTGGATTGCATCGGCAGTGACATCTTCCCAGGTTGTGATACCTCTAATCACTAGTCCATTATAGATTCCTTCATTCCTCAACCCTCGAATGAATCGATCAAGCAGTTGGTTATTGTTGAAGCGCTCATTTACAGGACAACGAGAGTTTAAGTGCTTTAGACGACTAATGAAGTCCCTTACTGACTCTCCTTCCTTACGTTCGGCCTTCTGTAGCAGAGATGCTACACCCCAAAGCACACCTTCTCGTATGTACTCCTTTAGAAACAACCTTCGAAGGGTAGGGCAGATTGTTTTCTTGTCCACCCTTAGGGTTCTATACCAATCTCCAGCCTTCCCACTTAATGTCAAGCTTAAGGCATTGCACTTATGTAGTTCGTTGCGTTCCCCTAAGGAATCACATACTTGTTCAAACACTTCAATGTGTTTTCTAGCATCTTCGTCCCCATTGACTTTTTGCGTGAGTTTGGCAATTTGTACTGCCTTACTTCTAGGCTCTCTATCAGATGCGTGACGCATATTTTCCGCGATAGATCGACCTATGGTTTGAGCAAACGCTGCCAAGTCTTCTATGTGAGGAGGCAGGGCCGGTGGAGGTACTCTTGGAATCATATGTGGGAGAGGAACGGGTACCGGTCTTGGCATATGTATGGATGATGCAGGATATGGAACATAACCGGGCATAGGTCCACTCGGATAAGGGCTAGGGAGCGGCACTCGAGGAGCATAAGCAAGTGGTACAATTGGAGGTGTGGGGGCCATGTGTGCATAAGGGGCTAGAGGCACATACGGTCGAGGCGCCATATTAGGTACTACGACACTAGGTAGTGGCACTGCGCTAACCGTAGATGTCATCGGTACATTCTCTGTCAGGCTTATCCCTGGAGTGAGCACTGGGTTTTCCTTAATAGAGGGTTGAGCCAAGTTAGGGAAGCTAAAGTTTTCGCTCGGAGGCTCAGATTGCATAGAGACCCCAGGTGAAATGACGTAAGATGGGTCCATGGGACTCATTAGAGGAGTCTCCATTTGTGATAGAGTAGGCTGTTGAGCCTTGCTCGTATCCAGAAATCTCATGGGGCCAGTTGAGAGTATATTTACCCCTCGGTTTTGCCTTTCTGATTGAATAATGCCATGGATAACATTACAAATCATTTTCTGTTGATCTTCGATGCTCGTGGCACTAGAGGTGGATTGTACAATCTCTATCCATCCTACATGGTAGGCGTGGCCAGAGTGTAGATCCGTGAACACCTCAGTGTGGAGGTCGTATGTCCAATGATCATTAATGAACAATCCTTCTAGAGTCGACGTGTTAACGGTTTCTTGTGAGGTAGAAGCAATGTTGCTCCCCGTGGTTTTACTTGTCACCAACGGTACTCTAGGGGGAACTTCTGAAGGAGGCAGCTCAACAGGGCCTTCTTGGTAAGAAGTTGGCAGGATATCCACATGGACACTCTTTGGGGGTGTGGGGTCCACGTGCGATGTGAAAGGAGAGTCCACTTCCCCACCCCCTTCGTGTGCTTCATTTGCATCAGGTTTCGAGTGAGTAGCTCTACCTAATGTTTCCATGAAACGGCTAAACATACTAGTACTAGGCTGTGGAGCTTCGGGAGGTGCATGGCCTTCTCTCTCAGTGTTTTGGGTAGGGTATGCTTCCATGATTTCTGAGTCGGAGGAGGAATCACTAGCGGCTATTTTAGGGTCTTGGGTGGTGCTACCTTGTGTCCCCGCTGAGGGTCTAGAGCTTATCGTGGATGGGTAATGGGTGTCCGTATGAACAGAGGCACTCTCAATATGCTCGTGTTCTAGCACCCGCCCAGAGCGTAAGTGCATGTGCTTTTGATACCCTAAGGTGTCAAAAAGCTGCTCTAGGAGGCCTTGTGACTAGTTTTTAGCGTGTTTTTTGTTTGTTTTTTTGCTAGATTTTTTAGAGCGTGTCGTGGAATGGGCCGTGTGATAGCTCGAAACGAGCGTATCGGTCAGAGGGTCGTGCCGTGCTTTACAGCCCTCCGTTTGGTCACTCTATGCCCTCGGAATCCCTAAAACTGTCAATTTCCAGTAGGGAACTAGGCCCAAACTAGAAAGTCTAAGGGTGCAAGTGGGAAGAGAAAGGAGGAGAGTGGAGGACTTGTCCCACATGCTCTCATTCTCTCTTGAGGGAGTAGGGTATATATATAAGAGTGAGTCTAGTATATATCATAAGACTGAGGACTGAGGCCTGGGCCTCGGCCTGGGCCTGGGCTAATGATCCCGATCCCGATCTACCTTTTATACAAACCAACCCGTCCGTTTTAATAGTCACGTTTTTTATTTTCAAAAAATTTAGCCGCCCGCTCGCTCGCGTTTTTATTTTTCAAAATTTTTTTAACTAATTTTTTTTTCCGGAAAATACAAAAATTGAAAACGCAGAAATTTTTTTAAATAATTTTTTTTTTGATGCAGAAAATACAGAAATTGAAAACGCAGAAATTGAAAATGCAGAAAATTGAAAAAACGTAGAAATGCAGAAAATTGCAGAAATTGAAAACGCCGAACTTGAAAATGCAAAAATTGCAGAAAATTGAAAAAATGCAGAAATGCAAAAAATTGCAGAAATTGAAAACGCCGAACTTGAAAATGCAGAAATTGCAGAAATTGAAAAAACGCAGACAATAGCAGAAATTGAAACTTGACAGAAAATGCAGAGAACGCAAAAAACAGAAATCTCCACACACTCCTTCCCTGCCTTTCCTATGATAGAAATTGCACCACAAGGAAGCGTAAAGTGCTAACCGAGCTTAGTGTAGGGCATATCCCCGGCAGCGGCGCCAAAAATGTGCGCTCCTTGCCGCACTGTTGAAGCAAGGGACTTGCCAATACACCGTGTGCGAGCCACAAACGGCTCCAAGCACACAACAAGCCTAAACTAGCAAGCTCAAGAAAACAAAGGGTGTGTCACTCACCGCTCTACGCTCGCCTTTGTGGTGGATTCCTCGCCGCGATGAAGAAGAAGCTGCAGTCGTGCCGCGCTCAATCGCTTCGCCGCCGTCGTGCCTTCGTAATGCTCGATCGCACACACACTCTCCCTCTCTCTCTCTCTCTCTCACACACACACACGAGGAGGTGAAGAAGAAGAAGATGGAGATGGAGCAAGAGCACTCTTCTATTGCACAAATGAGAGAATGAGTAAAAATTAGGTTTAGTTGGCTTTTATAGGAGCTCACCCCATTCACACTTGGGCGCCCATGCTTAACCAACTAACCCTAGCATATTCGTGTTAGAGTGCGCCTCTCATCGGCGATCACTCTACCCTTTTCCTATTGGTCCGACAAGCCCGATACCTGACTCTAAATAATACAACGTTTATAGATCATAGGGTGTCCGTGTGCCGTGAGGGTTAACAAAAACGGTCTGGGGCGGGCAACAAGAAGAGCAACCTCTAGACACCCTTCAAGGCTCCCGTGCTGCTCAATGGGGCTGGGGCACAACACAACACAAACCAAAACAACAAACCCACAGCCAAATCCCAACTACACAAGGGGCACCACCTAGTTTAAGAGCGAACTAGGACGCAAAAGAGGAGAATCGTTAGAGCAACCCACAAACAAGCAAGGAATTTACACTAACCCTAACACCAATGGAACACTCTCACACACTAAAACACGAGAGAGAGAGAGAGAGAGAGAGAGAGAGAGAGAGAGAGAGATGGTGCTCGGGCTGCTTTGAAGTGTATCGTTAATGATCAAGCAAACATAAATATATATATGTAAGAAAGAGAGAGAAGGGGGAAGGGGGTGCTTGTTGCACTAATGCCTCCTTACAAATCCGTCATTACCAATCAAAGTGAGATTAGTATTTGTTCAACATAGCCTGAGTACATTACACCACAACACATCACAAGAAAAAAGCCACCCCAATCACTATCTTAAGGCCAGGGGAGTCCTCTCCACCCTGTCGCCCTCTTACAGCATGTGGGATTTATGGCTAAATTTATAACAATACCCGGAGACAAGCTATCAAGAACTTAAATAAAACACCAAGACACTTACACATCATTATTGTCCATGACTTCACGTTGGAAGGGAGACAAGGTATCCATGCTTAGTCCAAATTCACCCTCCTTGATTCAGCAAATGTTGGGCTTACACTAGTAGGAGAAATGATAGATTTCCTACCCTCAATTTAATGATCACTCTCTCTTGCAATGGCATAGTGTTCCCTTGCTAATCACCCCTAATACAACACATACATATGCCTAATGCCAATGAGATTCCACTCAAGAGCTCCTTCTCAAGAGGTTGAGCTTGGCTTCTCAAGCGATAGCATAGTGCTCTTTCTTCTCCCCCCTTTTTTGTGCTAGCTACACCCTCCTTTTATAGCAATTTTGAAGGCTAGGGTTACTCCTCTAACCATGGTTGGGTTAGATTTTCAGCAATTTATCTAATTTCTTTTGCTTGGAATTATCAAGAAGTTGGTGGGGAAAGAGAGAGGAGAGAAATGGAGGTGATAGGACTTTTCATAGTGGGTTAGTGTTAGTAGAGTTAGTATTAATTTACAAATGGAATTGGATATTTACAATGGGAGTATCCATGTAGGATACAAATAAGGAAGAAAAACTCTTAAGAGGTAAGAAAAGGTGGATTTCTTACAAGGTTGATGCTCCAAGTGTCTTGAGTAGGGCCAATTTTGACGCTTGTTGACAATCCACTAGCTTTGACGGTACATTTTTTCTCCACTCTTGACCTTCCTTGAGAGACAAGGTAATTGAAGCTGAGTAATCAACCACCATGATGCTGTCTTTTAAGAGAAGAGGTTGAATTTTGTGGTTTTTTTGATAGATATGGGTAATTTGGAGGAGGAAAAATGAGACTAGGTGGTCAATTTTGGAATGGAATTGTGTGTGGGAGGTATGAGTTCACCATGGTTTCTCTTATTCTTCAAGGTTGAGGAGAAGGTGAGTAGGGTGCAGAGAGGAGTGGTGAGAGAGGTGGGGATGATGAGTGGAGAAGTGTGTGTGAAAGAGGAAAATGATAAAGTGGAAGAGAGAGTGTGGCTGCATAGCATGGGAAAACTGGGGTCCACTAAGAAAATCATAGCTCACAGCTCGTAGCTCAAAAAAATATGAAAAAATTTGAGGCAAATGTTCAGTCCACGAGCTACAACTTGTGTTTGTATCACCTTTTCAAATTCGGAGAGCAAGTGAACTTTAAAAATACAGCAAAACCGACCGTTTTTTTCCACTGCACAAGGTCTTTGTGGGGTCCTTCTTTGGATGATTCTTTTTAATACCTCCAAGAGTGAGCCCTCCATAGTGCATGTATGCATGCCACCTACCCTTGACCTTATTTGGTAGGTCTATAATTGAAGATATTGTTGAGATCATGATATAAGTGAATAGTACAACTAAGAAAATCAAATATTGAGGGGTCTAAAAAATATGTACATGTCAAATATAAATAATATAAGTGGAAAAAATATAAAGGGGTCAAAAGAAATCTCTCTCATTATGAGGCTACCATAAAAAGATAAATATTTTTGGTGTTCTAATTTTTTAGAAAAAAAACAAAATAGATGTAGGAAGGGAAAAATCACAATAGTGAAAAAATATACACATAAATAAAACTAGTTTTTTTGGATTTTTGTAGGGGTGGAGTTACACCAAATATAAGAGAAGCTTACATGAAAATATTTCTATATGGAATAAAGAGTATGAAAAATGGTAAGAAAAATTGTGGTAATGGTGAGGCAATGTACAGAGCATAAATAACACACACCTAGGTAGAAATATTTAAATAAATACCAAAATAATTATGAAAAAATCTTTTATTTAGGCCCTATATACAAAGAAATATTTACATACGCATGGGCCATAATATACTTATATTTTTTATTTTTTTGGCTCAACTAGCCCAATGACTAGCTAATTGAGGGTTTTTTATTTCAGTAAGGAGATATGGGAAAAGTCCCCTAACTCACACGCACCTATATACAGTGAAAGGGTGAGGGTAACCACAGTGTTTGAGTGATTTGATAGGGTGAGATAACTCACTATGGCAATTACAGAGAGCCGAAAAACGGCTATCATTAGCCCTCCCCCATGATGATGGTATATTCATGTACCATCATAAAGAATCTTTTCCAAAGAGAGTGCTTCAGAGTCCTTGACAAGATCTTCATTGTTTGGCCCCTTGGAATTTTGGTTTGTGTTACACTCATGCTTCATGGAATAATACTTACATGGGATAGTTACCTTTTGCTCTGGTAGATCCTTTGGTAGAAGGCGACTCAAGTAAGGCTTCAAGCGATAGCCGTTTACCTTCCTGGAGTGCTCTTTCCCATTCAAGTCCATAAGTTGATAGTAACTTGAATTGAAAGCCTTCTTGACTATGTATGGCCCCATGCCATCTTGTTTCAAATTTGGCATCAAAACGATTATCGAGTCGATTGTCATACCTTAGCACAAGATCTCCTTCATTGATGCCTTTGTCCTTCAGTTTCTTGTCAAGCTTCTCCTTTGTCTGTGTGGCTTTCCTCTTATAGCACTCGTATGCTGCTTCTCTTTTCCACTCAAGCTCATCTTGTGCTGATTTGCCATGAAGTCGCATTGTTGGAATGTTGAGCTCGATAAGCTGCAAAGCCTCTTGACCATAGACCAAGTGAAATGGTGTGAACTCCGTGGCTTCCCTATATGTGGTTCGATATGCCCACAAGGCACCATCCAAGAAGTCATCCCATAATTTTGTCTTGTTTTGCACGATCTTTCTAATGATTCCTGCAATGACACCATTAGCCTTCTCCACCAAACCATTTGACTGTGGGTAGTATGGTGTGCTATGACGATGTAGAATGTGAAGCTTTCACAAACTCCTGTGAGCAAGCCCTTCCTAAACCCTGGACCATTATCAGAAACAATCTCCAAAGGTGTGCCAAATTTGCAACAAATGTGATTGTACACAAACTTGCTAATTGTCCTCTCATTCACTCTTGCCACACTTTGAACTTCCACCCACCTAGTCATATAGTCTACAACCACTAGAATGTAGAGTTTACCATTTTTTGTCCTAGGCAGAGGACCCATAGCATCAATGCCCCACTTTTCAAAGGGTCCATTTGCAAGAACTATTTGCCTCGGGCCATGCACCAACCTTCTATTTCCATTTATCTGACAATTGTGTCAGCTTTTACACCAATGTTGAACGTCCACATGCAAGCTTGGCCAAACATACCCCGTAAGCAAAATCTTCTTCACAGTTGATTTTTGGGCAAAATGACCACCACATGCCTCTTCATGCAAACCTTTTAGAATGGCTGGAATTTCCTCGATAGTTGGTACTCTTCTGCACACTTGATCCTTCCCTTTTTGATAGAGGGAGCCTTCTAGGAAGAGATAGAAACTTGCCTTCTTCATGAGTCTCCTCTTCTGAGCCTTCATGAAGTCTTGTGGAAACTCACCCTCCAAAATGTAGCCAATAATGGGAGCCAATGACTCCAATCCCTGGTATCTCGGTTGCTTGACAGCTGCTGCCACCATGATGACTTGTACTTCTCTCTCAACACATGTAACTGCTTGTTGTGCAAGTAAATCGGCATCTTCATTTTGTTTCCTCGGAATATGATATAGTTGCACTTCTTCAAACTGATTAAACATCTTACGAATGGCATGAACTTTTGTCCTTAAGCTTTCATTCTTGCATGCCCAAATGCCTAAAATCTGTTTAACAATGAGAAGTGCATCTCCCTTTACCATGAGACGTTTTATCCCTTGGCCAATGCACATCTTCAAACCATGAAGTAGTGTGTCGTATTCTGCTTCATTGTTGCTAGCTGAACTTGGTAGATTGAACTTCTCTTTCATGACCACCTCTCCACTTGGGTTGAGCAACACTAGCCCTCCCCCTTCTTTTCCTGTGGCTCGACGAAAAGCTCCATCAAAGAACAAGGTAAAAGCATTAGGAATACTTTTTGGTGGTGGCAATGGTAGGGTCTTTACTTCAGGCACCTTAATCTCCTTTTCATGCACCCTATAAGTGAGAATCCCTGCCAATTGTGCACGCACACTATCTTCTACCTTGAAAGAGTATTGGAACTCTTGCAACTCCATAATCCACTTTGAGATCCTAGTACTAAGATTCATTTGAGATGACACCCAAGGGAACAAATTCTCTGCGGTGAGGATTACAAAAGGTTTTGGGAGCAAGTAGGATCTAAAATTCCTTATCGCAAACATGAGAGAAAGCATCATGAGTTCTGCCTCCGTGTAGCCTCTCTCTAAAGCATTCATGACCCTACTAGCAAAGTAGATGGGCCGCATCCTGGTACTATAGGGATCTTGTTGTAACAAAACTGCACCAATTGTTTCCCTTCCAACACTAGAGCTAACAAAGAATGTGTACTCCCAACAAGGAGGCATGAGTGTTGGTAGCTTTGACAAAATGACTTTAATGTTATAAAAATTCTCTTCAAGCTCATCAGACCATGCAAATTCTACTTGTTGCATCAACTTTTGCAAAGGATGAAGCGACTCCGAGGCTAAGTGAATGAAGCGTGACATATACTTCACCTTCTGAATGAAAGAGATGACCTCCTTAAGACTCTTCGGTGATGGGAGCTCAATAAGAGCCTTTGCCTTTGAAGGATCCACTTCAATGCCTTTGTAAGAAACTTTATGACCAAGCAAGATTACTTCATCCTCACCTATATGGCACTTGTCGGGGTTGAGTTGACCTCCTACGTCGTAGAGCTTCTTTAAACCTTCTTCTACCCTTTGTAGATGCAATGATTTTGAGCTATAAATACAGAAATCATCAATGAACACCCTAATTGACTTTCCAAAGAATGCTTGAAACACCATATTCATGAAACGTTGGAATGTTGCAGGAGCATTTGTCAGACCAAATGGCATGACTCTAAAAGAAAAACAACCCCAAGGAGTGATAAAGGTTGTTTTCAATTGATCCTCCAATGCAATCCCTATTTGAAAGTAACCTGAGTAACCATCGCACATAGTGTACTTCTCATGACCAGCTACCTCATTTAGTATCTCATCCTGGAATGGGAGGGGAAAGTGATCTCTTTTTGTTGCCTCATTGAGGGGACGGTAATCCACACACACCCTCCACTTGCCATTTTTCTTAGGAGTGACAACAACAGGAGAGACCCACTCTGAATTCTCCACTGGATAAATGAAACCTGCTGCTAGAAGCTTTCTTACCTCCTTGAGTAGAGCCTGCTCCTTTATAACTCCTAGCCTTTGTAGCTTCTGAGCTTTAGGTGTGGCCTCAGGCTTTAACTCAATCTTGTGTTGAACAACATCTACCCCACGCACGTCGGTGTAGTCTTTAGCAAAAAGCCTAGGAAACTTCCTTAGCACACATTTGAACTCCTCTCTTTCATCCTTTGTAAGTGTTGTTGATAGCATACCTTCCAGCATCCCTTCATCTTGAACACCTTCATTCTCTTGAGGACCTACCTCCTCCAAGCCTTGACAAGAGGTCTCTTGGTTGTTTGGCTTAAACCTTACCCCCATGACTTCGATGGAAGACTCCTCTTCAGTAATGCTGCCGCTACTTTCTTCTTCTGAAGTGCTATCGGTCCAACCTTCTTTCGTCTCACTTTGAGATGATTCTTCATGGAGCTCCTCTTGGCGTTGCTCCTTCATGTCAAAGACAACCTTCTTATGATTTTCATTCCTGCAAATTAATTTCCCACTCTCCCAATCCTGCAAAGCTTTCATTTTCATTAGCCATGGTCTTCCTAGGATAAATGGATAACCACTTCCCTTGGTCGACATAACATAAAAATCCACCGCTTTCTTAATGCCAAAGGCCTCTACAAAGACATTTTTACAAATGCCTACACACCTAGCCTTGCTATTGTTTGCCATCTTGACTTTGATTTCAGGTGTCTCATGGATGTGCATGCCTAGTCTTTGCATGAGTCCCTCTGTCATGATGCAAATTTGTGCACCCCCATCCACTAGACCTTTCCTAACCAATCTTGCTTTGATGTAACAGTCTAGCACCGGTGTAATGTCCTCATTCATTTCAGCTTGTGCAATTTTTACAACAGGCACACTCTCTTTTACCTTTCTCCTAGTGCTAACTGCCCTTGTTAAATCCCTCCTAACTTGTGGACATAATGCAAGAAATTGAGGCCATGAGATATCAGGACCCTTACCTCTCATGTCTTCCAACAGGTTGTATGGAGCCATTCCATGTCCAAGAGGAAAGTCTTGGAGGTTGATACGACGTCGAGTCCTCTTAGCTTCCTTGGTCTCCTTTGCCTTCTTTTCTCGTCCATGGTCACTTTGTGATGTAACTCGTGTGTGTGTGTGTGGAGAAGAAAAAGAGAGAGAGAGAGAGAGAGAGAGAGAGAGAGAGAGAGAGAGAGAGAGAGAGAGAGAGAGAGGGAGAGCGTTACTTGCTCCTTGCTTGAGGGCACCGAAAAACTCAGATATGAGATCTGAGTTTTTGGGCGCGCTCGGTTATTTTTTTAGCCCAACCGGCGTCGCTATGAGCGTCGCAAATTTACAAAGAAATTTGCGACGCTTATAGCGACGCTCATAGCGACGCCGGGAATTTTTTTTTTTGAGTGTCGCTGTGTGAGCGTCGCTAATATGAATAGCCTCTTGTAGTGCTAGCCATGCCCTTGGCTCAGCCATCGGGTAGCCCATCATCATCTGACGGATCACTACCTCACCTTCTCGTCCCTCATCATGCTACCTGCACTCTGGTCTTAACACTACCCGCACTTCTTGCTACCGCCACATCATACTCATCGTTGTCATCTAATAGTCATCCTCAAACCTCTACTCTCATCCTGGGAGTTAGCCTCACGCAGGTCATCACCAACCATAGTATCTAGTTCAAACCTTAAATTTTAGGGAAAGTTACCAAAAATATCCTTTGAATTTCTCAAATTATCCCGCTAATTTTGAAATTTGCAAAATATCCCTATATTTCATGAGTTATTTTATCTCTTGTGTCCAAAAGGCAATTTTTCATTCTTGCTAGGTTTGCATGATTGAGAACTTTTACATGGTCTTTGCCGGGTCTTTGGGATCAAATTCTCACACAAAATATGAGTACACTTCCATTTGAGCATGTTTGATGGTCATTTACTTCATGAATGTGACTAAAATCAGACCATTTTCGAAAGTAATCAGACCATTCATTTACTTCATGAAAGTGATTGAAATCAGACCTTTTTTGAAAGTAATCATGGGACACTAGTTTATTTTCTCAAAAGCCTCCTCAAGAGGTCATTCACAATTCCTTCATAGTTTATTAAAAAATAGTTTTTTGAAATCTTGTGGCTTGGCTGATCTTTGGCTCTAAATTTTTGGAGTCACAGGCTTTGTAGAAGTGCATTGGGTCACAATCAATTGTGACTAATCCAACACAATATTTTCTAAACCATGCAAGAAAAGGTGTCTATCTAGGCAAGTAATCTTACCTTATTGCTCATCTTTTAGTATGGCTGATCAATCCTCTCAAGACATGTATGGTTTCTTGACAAAGGAGGATAAACTAGAAGGATCAAATTAATGTACATGGAATTTTATCTTACTAAATCCAAGATCTATGGGAGCAATTGCTCAGTATTGACAAAGAAATCACTTATAAGGAAAGGATCTCTTACAATCAATTGTATCACAATTTTCATGCATTACTTTTAACCTAGATTTAAGAAATGAGGCCTCTCTTTCCTCCAAGATCTTGTTTTTTTCATTCTTCAAGAAGAATGAAAAAAAACAGTGCAAGAATATTGACCAACTTGACTCCCATGCCTTCAAAAGGTGGTGCAAGGCAAAGCAAAACCTTGGCAACATCAAAATCCACCATCAAGCTCGCATTCTGATCCACTTTGATAGCCACTAGCAACTCATTTCAGAAGTACTCCACAACCACGACCACTTGGGACAAGAGAGATATATTTTGCACAAATTGCAAAAGACATGGCCATCACTTCAACAAATGTTTTCGATGACTATCTACCAACAAGAGAAGTAGCAAAAGAATCAGGCATGACTATATCCAATAGCTCTTCATCTCCACCAAATGAAGAAGCAAACAATGTCAATGATTCATTTCCATCCTATTTTGTTATTATGATGCCACATATGAAAATTCCATGCGTAATGACACATTCCAACTTCTATCATATTTTGGGAGTGGAACTTCTTATCACATTTACATCGTACAATCCCTCCTCAACTATTGTTCCCCCCCTAGAAAATTGAAAAGTGCAATGTGCAAGCAATTATTCTTACCCTTTAACAGGTGTTGGAAATATTGTAATCCTTGCTATAAATGGAGGTCGAATTGTCCTTCAAGATGTGGCATGTACATGACATCAACAGAAGCTTGGTCTTTGTATCCTCCATAGCCCTTGTAGGCTTTGACATTAGCTTGAAAAACTATAAGTGTCTTGTAAGAGCTCTCAAAAGGGGCTATATGATTAACATGTCAGGTACTTTCTCCATGGTGTCTACAAGCTAGATAACAATACTTTGATTAAGCAATTAGGTCTCCTCAATCTTGAAAAAAATGAAAAGACTTTCAAAACGTTTTAAGTGCATAACTGAAGGGTGAGTTTAGGAAATGAAAAGACCCACGAAAGTGGAAAGTCAAAAGATTTTTTGTGTCTGTATGAAGAGATGGCACAGTGCTTATTTATCCTTTAGCTTCTTCTTCTCTTTAGAGTGTCCTTGAACCATACACTATATAGGTAGTGAATAATTTTTTTTTGGAATCCATTAGGACAGCATTAGATGTAGATAACCTATCACTATGGAAAACTCGATATGGACACGTCAACCTTGTCAACCTATGTTATGTTTACCAACAAAACATGGTCAAGAACCTACCACAAGTCAAGGAGCCAAGGAGTCCCTAGCACTTATGCAAAGGATGCATTCTTGGGAAGATGCATCGATAGCCATTTTTGAAAGATGGTTTGGTACATGCCTCCAAAAATCTAGCCAAGTACTCCCAATTATCTATGTGGCCCAATGATGACCACTAAACTCTCATGGATCTTTGGTCTTAAAGTCAAAGATGATGTAACACACATATTCAAACTCTTTGTAATAAAAGTGGACAAAGGGTGTGGAGCTATAATTAAAGCCCTATACACAAATATGGGGAGAATATATGAAACATTGCATCCATTTCTCATGAAAAATGCATAAAGCATCAATTCACTACATTGTATCTCCCTAACAAAGTGGCATAGCAGAGTTTAAAAATTGAACCATTGTTGAAATGAAGTGATGCATGCTCAAATACAAAGATATCTCTCATTATCCATGGTTTGAAGTTTCTTGTGAAGAGTGCAGTGTGTGGAATGCGTGTGTATGGTGTGATGTGTGCATGTGGGAAGGGGAGAAATAGAGAGTGCAAGGGATTGTGTGGGTTGGAGCAAGTCTCAAAGTGAGCTTCCCCTTATTCTCTCTATATGTACAAGAATAAGATCGGACACTGGACGTCCGGCCTTGGGTAATCGACCTTGGGTAAAGGCAGAATGTCTTTAATCCCAAAAACCTCACACTTAAAGGCGTTTGCCAATAAGTGGGTCATACTAGCTAAACTACTAGTATGTACAAGAAAACTGGTGAGAGACTCTTTAACATATGCCCACTGGCTCGCTCAATTGGTCTACATGCAGTCGTATCGGCTCTAGGGATAGGCGAGCGTGCGTACCCATGCTAGAGCTTACATGTAAATCTCGCATACATCTCTGTATGGTCTGCAAAACTCCATTATGCATCATGCTAGTGTCAATCATCGTACGACTAACAATCCCTACTGCAAATTCTCCCACCTTCTAGGTTGAGCCTCAACACTAGTAGGTCATACATGAGATGCCCAAGCGCTGACAAAATCTACACAAACATGGTTACCTAGGCTCCCTTACATTATTGCATGTATTGCACTATCAAGACTACCCATCGCATATGGATGTGTCATCACCGACACTGGGATGGCTACCCCTCTCACCCATAAGCACAATTTTGTGTCACGACATCAACTCATCAGCCTCTAGCATGAGCATATCAAAGAGCTACATGTCCATCATCTCTGTCTATGTCTCTAGGGAGTAGACCCACTCTACCTCTGTCTCTACAGAGTCTACTGGAATATCCTGCATAGCCAAATGCTCTATCTCATGAGCATGGTGGAGCTTACCCACGAAAAAGACACGTCTCATCTCTCGCTCAATGCATGCTAGCAACGAAACCAAGACTATGTCATCTCGTACCTCAGACACATGCATATGATATACCAAGCCACTACGGGCTCCCCTGGCAATCAATAATGGACCGCAATGCATCTGGAAAGACTGCTCTTTAACTTTCCTATAAAGTGGGTTCAACAATATGGATTATTTTATTCTATATTTTCTCAGAGATTTACATACAGAAGGGTGTCAAAAAATGATCTTGAATTTTTTTTTACAGATTGAATAGGAAAAGGGTTCCTTTTATTTGTGAAATTCTCATAGCTAAGGGGTTTTATAAATAGTTCTTAAACACACGTGATATGTAGGTTTTACATATAGTGACCACCATGTGCTCTCTAAGTTGTATCTTACACCCAAAAACCTGCTAACTATCTCATTGATATCAAACTCTATCTCAGCTGAGGAACATAGCGCACATATCGTAGCGTATATGGGTAGAATCATGTTAACGTGTCACTAAAAATGTTGTCCCAAACAATGCTAGTTATTTGTACTTGTTAGCATATATTAAAAACCAAAGAGCAAATGTAGTTTGAATTTAAAATGTCCATAAAAAACATTATTCATTTCCTCCCTTTTGGGGTGTGGCCTGGTTTTTCAAGTACTAAAGACGATGTGATGTAGTGGACTCTCTCTCTCTCTCTCTCTCTCTCTCTCTCACACACACACACACACACACACACACACACACACACACACCCACACGCACGCGCACGCGCACGCGCATGCGCACACACACACACACACACACGTGCACGCATGCACGCTTATCCCTCTAGAGGTGTTTCTTGTCCAGAAACTTTGGACAGGGTACTTTGTCTTCCACCTCGCAAAGACTCACACGATGCTAGCAATTGTTCCATTTGAGGATGTTATAAACTCAATTGTTAGCATGTGCCTTTGTTTTGGCTCAATGAAGTGCAGCTCATGCAAAAAAAGTGTAATCAAGGAGTGTGAAGCAAACAAAAAGTGCACATATTTCAAGAGAATCAAAGAAAGGGAAGCTAGAATTAAACAAGTCAGCTTCAATGAATTTAAGCGCCGCAAAATTACTACACATGTGATCAAGTGTTTCAAGCGTTGCACAGAGGGTCTTGACAATGAGACAAAGGAGGAAATCATCGGTAGCATTCTGAAGCATCAAACCTGAAGATTCAATCTACAGGATCTAAGGTTTCCAATGATAAGCAGAAGGTTTGGATAAGTGGGTGAAAGCATAGAATGGTGTCTAAATGGACACCAAGTATAATGCTATGTATGGCACCATAGTTGGATTTTAAGAAAATATATCCTATAGACTAAGTGCTTTTTAAGTGAATTCTTTTAATAAAATATATCCTATAGATTAACTGCTTCACGACTCCACTATGTCGAACATGTCAAGCGTACAGTGGGTGAGGCTCAGGGCAGAGACAGGCAGATACCTCTATATTGCTATCTGTTACTTTCCTCCTAATACGTCAGTATATGCATCACCTAGGGGACAATCTCCCTTTGCTATTTTGGATAATGACATATGGGAGTTTTCCAACGATGGTGACATTATCATACTAGGGGATTTCAATGCTAGGACTGCCCACCACCAGACAGTATTTTATGATACTTCCGAAGAGATGCTCAGGGAGCTGGACGTCACAAAGATGGGTCTATCCAGACTATCACAAGATGAGGATACACTGAGTATGGTAGATACTTTATAAATATGGGAACCGCACACAGATTGGCCATTGTGAACGGCCTACAAAGATTTTCGACAACTGGAGGTTTTACTTGCTTTCCACACCGACATGGTGCAAGCACAGTGGATTATGTTATAGCCCAGCCAGGTCTCATCCCATTCTTCCAGGATTTCATGGTGGGCACTAGGCCAGTTGGAGTAGCAGTTGATCATGCTATCGTGTCTTTCACCCTGACCTTTCAGTTCAGCACAGCCCCATTAGGTAAGGTCCCCATACACACTCGGTATACCTTCATGAGGGAGACAGATTCTGTATATATGGATGAGATATATCAGGCAGCTATGCACCCAGGAACCGGGACGGCCACTAGATGAACTCACTCAGATTTTGACAGAGACGCTCCATGATGCAGCATCAAAGGCATACCCCCACAGTCAACCCACACGGAGACGATCTGGGAACATGCCCCAGAACATTTGGTATGATGAGGAGTGCAAAGAGATGAGGATCAAACTACAGAGGGAAGTGCTCATGGGTATTACCACACATCGACAGTCATGGATTATCTTTCGCCGCCTAGTGCGACGAAAGAAAAGGGCCTATCTATCTCAGCTAGAGTGGGATCTATATCAGCTATTTATAAGTCAGGACTCAGGCGAAGCATGGAGGCTATTCCATGATCATTCACCACCACCCGCGGTCACCTCCACTGAGACATGGGGGGAATATGCCACATCTCTCTACATGGCATCAGGGCAACCACCTCTGCCGGACCCACTAGAGACATGCCCAGAGACATGTTCTTTCTTTACTGCCGAGAGGGTAAGGAAAGCCATTGACACGATGAAGACAAGGAGAGCGCATAATCATGATGGTCTAGTAGCAGAGCACTTCATCCATGCCAGGGATATGCTTGCAGAGCTCCTGGCTATGATGTTTAATCGAGCCATGTATGAAGGCTTCCCGGAGACGTGGAGTATGTCTAAGATTGTGCCTATTTTCAAGTCAAGAGATACCATGATTCCCGCGAATTATCGCACCATCATGGTTGGCCACACATTAGCTAGGCTCTATGCATCCGTCCTTGAGCAGGAGGTGAGTAGATGGGCAGAGCGAGAGGGAATAAGAGCACCAGGGCAAGCAGGTTTCAGAGGAGGTTTCTCCACTATTGACCAAATTCTAACACTCAGAGCTATTATTGAGGAGGGTAGACACTTTGGCAAGAGAATCTATTGTAGCTTTGTGGATTTCCGCAAAGCTTTTGACACAGTGCCGAGAGCCAGACTTATACACAGACTACAGGACATGGGTGTGCCTACAGAGCTGATATGGGGTATTCTGGCTCTATACAGGACAATGATGGGACGGGTACGCACCACTGAGGGAATGTCTGACATGGTCCACTTCACTATTGGAGTAAAGCACGGATGCCCACTATCCCCGACTCTTTTTGGGATGTATGTGGATGAGTTTTCAAACTATGTAGAGCGGCAAGGAGACAGGGGGGCTCAGCTAGCAGGGACATGGATTTCGTTGTTACTATATGCTAATGATATTGTGCTGATTTCAGACTCCCCAGAGGGGATGCAGCGTCATTTGGATGCTCTGCATACATTTGCTCGTGACAGTGGATTATCGGTAAATCTGGGAAAACCCAAGGTTATGGTGTTCAACACCACACCACAGTGGGTCAGGAGGTCGGCACCCACATTTATGTATGGCCAGGAGACTGTGGAGTACACAGATGCATATACCTATCTTGGGGTAGTATTCAATGGACCGGTGTTTTCACTAAGGAGAGCATCAGAGACTAGACTGACGAGAGCATATGCAGCTTTGGGAGGACTGGAGAGGATGTGTTTGCAGGTTCAGTTTCAAGAACCGCGAACAAAGCTATGGCTCTTTGACACTCTAGTGACTCCAGCTATGCTCTATGGAGTTCAGGTATGGGGACCCTCAGTAGACCACCAGGGGAGATCTGGTAACACAGATGGATGGAGATGTATGGAGAGGCCTCTGGTCTCTATGATCGCTCGGATGATTCGGGCTAAGGCCTCAATACCACATGAGATTATCCGAGCCGAGCTAGCCACCCCCCCCCCCCCCCCCCCCCCCCCCCCCCCCCTTGTGGTGGAGGCACTGACGAGATCAGTTTCCTTTATGCACGGTTTATGGGATCTCCCCAGAGACAGATACGCTCAGCTTGCCCTGGAGTCATCTCGACAACTAGCTCTACAAGGCGATACAGCATGTTGGTATGGACAGATGGCATCATGGTTCCAGTCGAATGGTCACAATATGGATAGATTACCCCCGCTTCAATACTCCTTGGATGCACCCTCCTTGTCTCTCACATGGACAGAGATCACCAGGCTCATACGTCAGGATCTGATTCAGTTAAATACTAGGAGCACATGGATACACCCGACATAGGAGTTGGGCACGAAGATGGCCTTCTTCAGAGAGCATCTTCTCCAACTCACGGAGGACGGCTTTGTGACTAGGCCACCATACATGGATACACACTTATCTCATGGGATAAGATGCGCTATTGGATAGATACAAACATCCTCACATCAGCTCCAGATCGAGACTGGCCGATTCCGAGGGGTGCCGGCAGGAGCCAGGATATGTCACCTATGTAACTTAGAGCCAGAGACAGAACTGCACTACACATGCCACTGCCCGGCATACTATGAGATACGCGGACACTTCCACTGCTTGTTCAAAGAAGGGTTCGGACCTTTTTCTAGAGTCATGAGATACAAGGATCAGAAGTGTCTCGGATTGTTCCTGCTAGAGCTGCGCAGACTTAGGGAGAGCTTGCTGAGGACATCAGGGGAAAGACAGTCTCAGAGACGAATCACAGAGTTCTTTACACCAGACAGAGGAGAGCAAACGGAGCAGTCATTACAGCCTACTCATACTAGAGGTACAGTGCTTGACAGAGCCATTGAACTTGGCAGATCCAGACATCCACGAACTCGGGGGGTCTCCCACTACCGATGAAGGTTGCAATAGAAGATACATATCACTCTAGCTCGACATGCAAGATGCCCAACCAGAGTTCTGACCATGGAGGAGGTCAATGAGATCCGACAGTGACCGATGAGAGATTTCATCTGAACCCACAAACCCCCCCTCCCCCCCCCCCCCCCCCCCCCTTTATTTCCTTTCTCCTTAGTGCCTTAGTGTTTTAGTATTAGTCCTCTGTAACTGGTAACTTTGTAACTTGGTAATTTCCGTACTCAGACATGGTATCAGATTCACCAATTGTAACTTTTTGGTCTCATAGGTCATTTGGCCTTTTTGAAGACGTTAATATAACATTTCATTTCTCTCTCTCTCTCTCTCTCTCTCTCTCTAAGTTGAGAAAATGGATGTTGGAGACTCTTTCCCTGAGCTCGCTTTGGTTCCGGTTCATACAACATCACAAGCTTCTTGAACTCAACAATGTGGAACATATGGATTTCACTTCACTATTACAATCAACAAGTTTTGTGTACCCTCATTCATCTCACACTTCTACAAATTATTCGGAGATGGTAGAGGAAGTATTTCATGATGTGGCACCTAGAGTACATATGGTTTATACACATATGTACTCCAAGAGAAAGGCTTGTCTAAATGAGGATGAAATTACTGCGGTGAGGAGGTATGAAGCACAATTCAAACGTGAGTACAAGAAGCGATGATGTGCACAAATGTAAGTACAACCCAACATGAACACTGGAGCAAAAGAATGGCATAGAGAATATGTGGATGTACACACAAAACAAGTCAGGGAGCAACAAACTATTCAGAATATTGTTCAACACATTGTGAGATAATTATCTAGTTATGGAAAACAAGATAGGAATGCAATTATGCAGGGTGTCATGAGTGATGAGTGCATCTTGCCATGCTGTGACGATGCATCTCTTCGCTTGAATGGCGTTATTTCTACACTCGAAGTCTTCTTACAGGAATTAAAGATTCCAAAATCAGCTGATCAGATCTTTTTGAAACGAGGCACATTCAGCATGTTGGTGAACAGATTATTGCAGAATAATGGGAGTCGAGGCATGGTTGTTACTCTAAATAAGATGGCAAAGCTTTTTAATGTTCATCCAAGGAATTTTTACTCGGTTTTAGGTAGAGTTGAAAGCCATCCTATGTCAAGCACAATGAACTTCATTTTATGCAAAAGGAAGTTTGGATATGCTCTGTTATCTGACAAATCAAAGTAAGATAATTGTTACATTTTGGATAGAGCACACCAGGGTGTCTCCAAATAAGAAAGATATTTGTTGGAAACAATTGGGAAGAAAACCTTGTGAACAACATCATTCACTTACTTGATGACTCTCGGGTAAACACGTCTCGTTCTTTTAATGACTAACTCTTATGTAAAACATCTCGTCCTTATGAATAGCTATGCATTGCTGTTATGGAGTTATATAGCAATATTGTGTATAATGATATCTATCCATGCAATTATGTGTAATATGTAACAAAGTTGTGTGTCATGACAGTTCATTGTCTCTATGTAGGCTATTATGTGTGCTAGATAGCAGAAGTGTGTAAAATAATAGCCAAGTGTCCATGTCTATGTTGTTATGTGTGTCATGTAGGAGGACTTTTTTATCGTATGAGAGCAGCATGTGGGCTATATAGCAGGAGTGTGTAATAATAGCATAGTATCTCTGTCCAAGCTACTATGTGTGCTACATAGAAGAACTATATTACAAGTAGAGAGCAATATGTGTGCTATATAGTAGATGTATGTGTAATAATAACATAGTATGGATGTTTATGCTATTATGTGTGTTGTGTAAAAGAACTATGATATAGTATGAGAGCAGTACATGTGCTATATAGTAATTGCACCATATCTCTTTCTATGATATTATGTGTGCTATGTAAAAAATCTATGTTATAGTATGACAGAATTATATGTGCTATATAGCATATGTGTGTAATAATAACATAGTATCCCTGCTTATGCTATTATGAGTGCTATGTAGAAGATGATAAGCGTTGCTACGGAGGGTGCAAGAGAGGGAAGGAGTGTACAAGAAATGGAAGGAGAAGGGGGAAGAAGAGGATACACAGCACAGTGGGTTAGTGGAGAGGAAAGTGAGAGAGTAAGTCAACTCTCTCACTTTCTCTCCCTATATTGATTAGGGGAAAAAGTAAATAAGGGTGGTTTCCCATAGCCACCTCGGCTACACCCCAACAACCTCCCACTTGAAGGTCATGGTGGCCAATAGTGGCATCAATATAGTTAGTCTATACAAAGTTGATGAATCATCGCTTAGGCTTCATCCAACACCCATAAGTTCTATGCAATGTGAAAATCACTTCAAGGCTAGGCTCTTCATAAGAGCATCTACGAGGTTGTCGTCAGTGTGAACCTTGACAAGCTCGATGCGCTTGCCAACCAATCATCTCGTATGACATGATATCTGGCCTCTATGTGTTTAGACTTTGAGTGAAACACCAAATTCTTTGCCAAAGAAATGGCACTCTAACTATCACAATGCAGCACTGGAACCTCGTGAATTCCCAAATCTCCCACTAGGCAAGCTAACCATATGGCTTCCTTGCTTAAGTAAGATGCAGCAACATATTCTACCTCAGTGGTAGATGAAGACGTGCAATCTTGGAGGCACAATCTCCAAGAGATAGCTGCTCCAACAAACATGAACACATAGCCAAATGTGGATCTTATATGATCCACGCAACCCGCATAATCCGCATCCGTGTAACCTACAATAGATGCATCACTATTTTTGAAGCGTAAACACTTGCTAGCTATACCTTTCACGTATCTGAGGATTTTCTTCACTGCTTCCCAATGCTTCTTGCCAGGGTTTTCCACTCCCACTGCATGTGCAATGTCTGGTCTTGTGGCTACCATAGCGTACATCAAACTGCCAACTGTTGTGAAGAGTAGGGAACTTTCGTCGTTTCCTCTTTCTCAGCCACTGTCTTGGGAGAATCTAAGTTTGGAGTATGCTTGCATTGGGGTACTCAGCGACTTTCCCCCCCGCATACTAAAACGTTGCAAGACTTTGTGGATGTACTTTTCTTGAGACAATTCAAGAATTCCATGTTGCCTGTCTCTTTTGGTTTGCATACCAAGAAAGGGATTGGAATTTCCCAAATCCTTCATGGAAAATTGAGTGCTTAGCATCTTTTTCAACTGATTGATCTCATCAATTGATTTGCATGCAATAAACATATCATCTACATACAAGATCAAGATGATTAAAGAACCATCGTTCAACCTTTTTGTATATAAGCAGTGATCATCTTGACTTCTTATGTAACCCTGAGAATGCATGAATTTGTCGATTTTTTTATACCACTGTCATGAACCTTGCTTGAGGCCATAGAGTGCCTTTTTAAGTCTACAAACAAATTCAACCTTGGTTGGCTTTTGGGTTTCACATACGAAACCCTCTAGTTGTTTCATGTAGACATCTTCATCTAGATCCCCGTGAAGAAATGTCGTGTTCATGTCCGGACAAGTTCCATGTCTTGAATAGCAACCAAGCCAAGCACAATGCAAAGTGTAGTCATCTTGACTACTGGAGAGAAAATCTCATCGAAATCCACACCTTTTCTGCTTGAAACCCTTGGCAACTAGACAACCCTTGTACCTAGGCTCGGGATCTTCCATTGTATACTTCTTCTTATATACCCACTTGCAAGGTAAAGCATTTTTGCCTTTTGGTAATTCAACAAAATCCCATGTCTCATTAGCCACAATCAAATTGTATTCTAATTGCATAGCCTACTCCCACTTAATGCTATCGTCCATTTGTATAGCTTCTTTGCAGCAGGTTGGCTCTCCAATGTCAGTGACCAAAATGTGGTATATACCCGACTCAAACTGCTCGAGCGCACGTGATACTCTTACAAAGTGTCTCAGTGCCTGACTGTTGGACTCTGCTCTCTCCGGAGCAATAGTAGTATCTTGCACTTGAGGAGTAGGTGCAACACTACTGAACTGACTTGGTTTGGAGGATACATCCTCAAAACAAACGCATCTATACTCAACTTCTTTGATAGTCTTCTTGTGCATTTCTTATTCATTGAAAATCACTGTGAGCTACAAATGACTTTTTTGGATTTTGGGTGCCAAAGACGATAGCCCATCCCTCCATTTGTACCATAGCCGATAAAAATACATTTGTGTGACCTTGGATCTAACTTGTGACAAAGTTCTTTGGACACATTTACATATGCCTCACATACAAATACATGTAAATGCTCATAGCTTGGCGTTTTCCCAAAAAGAAATATCAAGAGTTGAAAAAAGCTCTAAAGGAGATATATACGACTGAAATGGAAACCACAGAAGAGGATGGTAAAGATGTAATGAGTGCTCCATCCCATTACAAAAAGTATCCTCTCCAAGATCGAAAAATCATTGTCGGACAACCTATTCGAGAACTATGAAAACAGGGCGAGTCCTACGAAGGGCCTGAAAATGCTAAAAATATAGATTTGGTTGAACCAGGAGAAGAGCCTAGGCCCGCCTACATTGCAAATGACCTGACAGAGGAAGAAGAAGAGCTTTTGCTAAGCTTGCTAAAAGAATACCGATATATCTTTGCTTGGTCTTACAAGGATCTCAAGGGTATTGATCCAGAAATCTGTCAACATACCATACCCATGAGAGATGATGCAAAACCAAGTAGACAAAGGCCATACACATATAATGAAACATTTGCCAAGAAGATTAATGAAAACATTGAAAAACTAAAGGAAGCCGAATTTATTTATGAAATTGAACACACAGACTGGGTGTCTCCAATTGTGGTAGTACCCAAGAAGAATGGAAAATTACGAGTGTGCATCAATCTCAAGAAAGTGAATGCAGCTACCATTAGAGACAACTTTCCTCTTTCAATCACTGAGCATGTGTTAGAACAAGTTGCAGGAAAAGAAGCTTACAGCTTCTTAGATGGATTTTTGGGATACAATCAACTTTTGGTTGATCCCAAAGATCAGCATAAGATTGCTTTTGCAACGGAATGGGGTATTTTTGCCTATCGGGTTATGCCTTTTGGGTTAACTAATGCTCCTGTCGCCTTTCAAAGATTAATGAGACATGCTTTTAAAGAACATCTTAGGAAATTATTGGAAGTATATATGGATGATCTCTGCGTATATTCATCAATCCAGGCTGATCATTTTGAACACCTAAAAAAGGTATTCGAGAAATGTAAACGTTATAGGATTTGCTTAAATCTTGAAAAGTGCACATTCATGGGTAGACAAGGAAAAATTCTTTGACATATAGTGTCTAAAAATGGCATATCTACTGATATGGATAAAATTCATGTTATTGTTGATTTTCCTAGACCAACAACAGTCAAGGGGGTTTAAGCCTTCATGGGACATTGTGGATATTACAGATGGTTCATTTACATGTACGCTATAATTGTAAAACCCATGTATAGCTTGATTTACATGTACGCTATAATTGTAAAACCCATGTATAGCTTGATTACACACTTTGAATGGACTGATGAGTGTGAAGAATCCTTCATGAAGCTTAAGCAAGCTCTCATCTCAGCTCCAATATTGAAAGCACCAGATTGGAATAAGATATTCCACATACATGTAGATGCTTCCAATTTTTCCATATGGTGTATACTAGCTCAACCAGGAGTCGGGAAAATTGATTTTCCTATTTCTTATGCTAGCCGACAATTGAACATGGCAAAAAATAATTATACCACCACAGAAAGGGAAGGATTAGGGATGATCTATACTGTAAAAATGTATAGACATTACCTATTAACAAAAAAATTTGTGTTCTTCGTGGATCACCAAGCTTTATTGTACTTGGTCAACAAGACATGCAGCACAGGAAGAATAGTGAGATGGTTCATCATTCTTCTGGAATTTGATTTCACTGTGGTTGTAAAAAAGGACACTACTCATCAAAGAGCATATCATTTGTCAAGGATTGTTTCAGGTGAACCTCCTAAAGGAGTAGATGATGATCTACCAGATGCATATCTGTTCTCCGTGGAAATGATGACTTGATGGTCAAAAAATATGGTATCATTGATGACCATAGCTCAAGTGGATTTGCAAATACAACTTCCTATTTCAATCTGATTAATCAAGCAATCGGTTATGTATCAATTACTAGCTTGTAGTCTATACAAAAGAAACCGAGATGGAATATTTCTCTTATGCATTAATCCTGAAGAGAAAAACCAATACCTAAGTCAAGCACATGTTACCATAGTGGGACTTCCTTTGCGGAAGACCAAACTATGCAAAGGATCTTGAAACTTGGAGTATTTTGGCCAACTATGAGGAGTGATGTTTGTTCTTCTGTAAAGGACTATCCTCATTGTCAAAAACAAACACCCATACCTCATGTAACATTGTTTCAAATGTCACATGTTCCTAAGTGGAGTAACTATCTAGTGATAGCCGTTTTTCGGCTCTCTGTAATTGCCATAGTGAGTTATCTCACCCTATCAAATCACTCAAACACTGTGGTTACCCTCACCCTTTCACTGTATATAGGTGCGTGTGAGTTAGGGGACTTTTCCCATATCTCCTTACTGAAATAAAAAACCCTCAATTAGCTAGTCATTGGGCTAGTTGAGCCAAAAAAATAAAAAAAATAAAAAATATAAGTATATTATGGCCCATGCGTATGTAAATATTTCTTTGTATATAGGGCCTAAATAAAAGATTTTTTCATAATTATTTTGGTATTTATTTAAATATTTCTACCTAGCTATGTGTTATTTATGCTCTGTACATTGCCTCACCATTACCACAATTTTTCTTACCATTTTTCATACTCTTTATTCCATATAGAAATATTTTCATGTAAGCTTCTCTTATATTTGGTGTAACTCCACCCCAACAAAAATCCAAAAAAACTAGTTTTATTTATGTGTATATTTTTTCACTATTGTGATTTTTCCCTTCCTACATCTATTTTGTTTTTTTTCTAAAAAAATAGAACACCAAAAATATTTATCTTTTTATGGTAGCCTCATAATGAGAGAGATTTCTTTTGATCCCTTTATATTTTTTTCACTTATATTATTGATATTTGACATGTACATATTTTTTAGACCCCTCAATATTTGATTTTCTTAGTTGTACTATTCACTTCTATATGATCTCAACAATATCTTCAATTATAGACCTACCAAATAAGGTCAAAGGTAGGTGGCATGCATACATGCACTATGGAGGGTTCACTCTTGGAGGTATTAAAAAGAATCATCCAAAGAAGGACCCCACAAGGACCTTGTGCAGTGGAAAAAAACGGTCGGTTTTGCTGAATTTTTAAAGTTCACTTGCTCTCCGAATTTGAAAAGGTGATACAAACAAAAGTTGTAGCTCGTGGGTTGAACTTTTGCCTCAAATTTTTTCATATTTTTTTGAGCTACGAGCTGTGAGCTATGATTTTATTAGTGGACCCCAGTTTTCCCATGCTATGCAGCCACACTCTCTCTTCCACTTTATCATTTTCCTCTTTCACACACACTTCTCCACTCATCATCCCCACCTCTCTCACCACTCCTCTCTGCACCCTACAAACCTTCTCCTCAACCTTGAAGAATAAGAGAAACCATGGTGAACTCATACCTCCCACACACAATTCCATTCCAAAATTGACCACCTAGTCTCATTTTTCCTCCTCCAAATTACCCATATCTATCAAAAAAACCACAAAATTCAACCTCTTCTCTTAAAAGACAGCATCATGGTGGTTGATTACTCAGCTTCAATTACCTTGTCTCTCAAGGAAGGTCAAGAGTGGAGAAAAAATGTACCGTCAAAGCTAGTGGATTGTCAACAAGCGTCAAAATTGGCCCTACTCAAGACACTTGGAGCATCAACCTTGTAAGAAATCCACCTTTTCTTACCTCTTAAGAGTTTTTCTTCCTTATTTGTATCCTACATGGATACTCCCATTGTAAATATCCAATTCCATTTGTAAATTAATACTAACTCTACTAACACTAACCCACTATGAAAAGTCCTATCACCTCCATTTCTCTCCTCTCTCTTTCCCCACCAACTTCTTGATAATTTCAAGCAAAAGAAATTAGATAAATTGGTGAAAATCTAACCCAACCATGGTTAGAGGAGTAACCCTAGCCTTCAAAATTGCTATAAAAGGAGGGTGTAGCTAGCACAAAAAAGGGGGGGAGAAGAAAGAGCACTATGCTATAGCTTGAGAAGCCAAGCTCAACCTCTTGAGAAGGAGCTCTTGAGTGGAATCTCATTGGCATTAGGCATATGTATGTGTTGGATTAGGGGTGATTAGCAAGGGAACTCTATGCCATTGCAAGAGAGAGTGATCATTAAATTGAGGGTAGGAAATCTATCATTTCTCCTACTAGTGTAAGCCCAACATTTGCTGAATCAAGGAGGGTGAATTTGGACTAAGCATGGATACCTTGTCTCCCTTCCAACGTGAAGTCATGGACAATAATGATGTGTAAGTGTTTAGGTGTTTTATTTAAGTTCTTGATAGCTTGTCTCCGGGTATTGTTATCAATTTAGCCATAAATCCCACATGCTGTAAGAGGGCGACAGGGTGGAGAGGACTCCCCTAGCCTTAAGACAGTGATTGGGGTGGCTTTTTTCTTGTGATGTGTTGTGGTGTAATGTACTCAGGCTATGTTGAACAAATACTAATCTCACTTTGATTGGTCATGACGGATTTGTAAGGAGGCATTAGTGCAACAAGCACCCCCTTCCCCCTTCTCTCTCTTTCTTACATATATATATATTTATGTTTGCTTGATCATTAACGATACACTTCAAAGCAGCCCGAGTACCATCTCTCTCTCTCTCTCTCTCTCCCTCTCTCTCTCTCCCTCTCTCTCTCTCTCTCTCTCTCTCTCTCTCTCTCTCTCTCTGTCTCTCTCTCTCTCGTGTTTTAGTGTGTGAGAGTGTTCCATTGGTGTTCGGGTTAGTGTAAATTCCTTGCTTGTTTGTGGGTTGCTCTAACGATTCTCCTCTTTTGCGTCCTCGGTCGCTCTTAAACTAGGTGGTGCCCCTTGTGTAGTTGGGATTTGGTTGGGGGTTTGTTGTTTTGGTTTGTGTTGTGTTGTGCCCCAGTCCCATTGAGCAACACGGGAGCCTTGAAGGGTGTCTAGAGGTTGCTCTTCTTGTTGCCCGCCCCGGACCGCTTCAAATTGGTGCCCCCATGGAGGATAGGCTTGTGTATGTTTTGTGAAGGCTCAACCTTTAGCTTAATCAAGTAGCTTGCATGAATCACGAGAATTTGTATGATCCCTTCATTCCCATTGCAAGGCAAAAGGTACACATAATTGTTAGTACTAAGTTGCAATTTCAGCGAGTAATTCGTAGAATTTTAGGTCCTCTTAGGTTGGTAGAGATAAACGCATCAGTAAATCCTTTTATTTTGCCTCTCATTAGGTACGACCTTAGTTTGGACGTCTATATTTTTGTTTTGTTTTAAGAATTAGGTCATGCATAGACCATGGATAATGGCCCAGGAATACAGGTTTTTCCCTTTCATTTCACTCCACACATTAGAGTAAACATTGCAATTAGTAGAAAAATCCATTTTCAACAACGTATGGTATTCATGTTTGGTGCCCAAAGAGTAGGAGAAATTCTCGCGTCACCAAACCCTGTCATTCTACCTCTTATTGATTATCATAGGTCATTTGATGTGAATATTTTTATTTTGTTGTAGAATAGATTGCAATTTAGAAAATATTATTGTGTAAATCTGTTAAAGAAAGAAAAAACAAAAACGCGTCACTTTGAAATCAATTCAATGGAGAGCCAACGCCAAATGTCTGGATATCCTCTTTTCTTTGGAGAGCCTGGAGAGGATGCAGAATTATTTTTAGCAAATTTCAAGATGTCTTGCCGTATCATGAGGATAGTAACCGATCAAGAACGTGTAGAAATGTTTGAGGTGGTCCTTAGGAAAGATGCTAGTACTTGGTTTGACTCTTTGCCTGAGGAAGTTAAGGGGAATTACACAGAAGTTTTGAATCGTTTTAAGAGATACTTCTTTGATCCCCAAAATACTCAAAAACTATGGCAAGACATTGTTTCTCATAAGCAAAAAGACTTAGATGACTACTACTTGTACAAGCAAGAGTTTCTACGTCTTTGGGCTCTATGGATACGAAATGTTGCTAACCCTGGTGATGGTGCAGAATTTCTAAAGAAGGAGAGGTTCATAGCCGGACTCTTTCCTGACCTTAAGGTAAAAGTTGAGGCGGGTGCACCTGCTACCTTTGATGCTGCTTAAGGGGGGAGGTTCCAATAGAAGGTCTTAGACCCAAAGGTAAGTCACAAGCATCAACATGTAAGGAGCTTCCTGAGGTAACGGCGGAAGTGATTGAGAAGTTAAATGAATCTTTAAGCAGCTTGTCAATTCACCTTGCACAAGCTATAGCTCCAAAGGGACAAGCAAAGAAGTCTGAAGAGCGAGACCCACGACCTAGGAGAGTCTTGCAATGTTGGAATTGCGGTGAGTCTGGACATGGGATGTATAATTGTCCTTGGCCCCATGGGGAGCCAGGGAGACCTAACTTGAATTACCCAGTGATGAATGCAGGTGAAGGAACTAGTCAGCAACCACGGCTTATACAAAGGCCAAATGGAGCAATACCACCTCCACAAGGAGTGGAAGGAGTTCCACCTTTGCCAGACCCAAACGTGCATGTGGTAGAGGTGACAAATTCAAGAGAGGTTGACATGGAAGCAAATGGCATTAAGCGTGGCCGAGGGAAAGGTAAGGAGAAAGAAGGAATACATAAACAAAGAATGCACACACACATTGAGAGAGGAAAAGAGAGAGAGAGCATGCATAAACAAAAAACGCACGCATTGAGAGAGAAAAAGAGAGAGAGAACATGCATAAACAAAAAACGCACACATTGAGAGAGGAAAAGAGAGAGAAAACATGCATACGATCCAAAAAAACGCACACACATTGAGAGAGAAAGAGAGAGAAACTAATTTAACGTCGTAGGAAACTAATTAAAATTAAAAGACCTAAAGATCTAGCCGATGAGGAGTTGAACTCAAGACCTATTATTCAAGAGGGAAATGGCATAATCAATCTATCATACTTGGCATGGGTGATAGAAAGGTTATACCATTTATCTCTTTTTATTGGCACACACATCCACACACACACACACACACACAAGAAGAAGAGAGTTATAACGTCGTAGGAAACTATCCTAAAAGACGTTAAAGATTAGGTTAGATGTAGACTTACGTTAAATTAGATTTAGGTTTATTTAAGTTAAATTAGATTAGATTTAGGTTTATTTTTAACTAGATTTACGTTTATTTACGCTAGATTTAGATTTACGTTATATTAGATTAGATTTAGGTCTCCATAGACTGCGATGCCTGCATGAAGCGGGTGAAGAAAGCCCTCAATGGAATATAGGGTATTGCTGCCTTCACTCATGGTGGGCTCCGTCGATCCAAAAGTACTGGTGAAATGTCTTCAGAAGATAGGGAAGAAGGTGGATCTTCAGGGCGGCAAGAGTCACTACATCCCCGACACAATGACCATCTAGACAACCTCTAGTCATTCAACAGCAACTTCAAAGTTAGTAACAAGAGCAAGAACGGTCTAAAGGGCCAATTGCTGTCGTCAGATGTGGATGGAGATGAGGCAGCGTCACCGCCGGAAGTTAACTCTCACATCTTTAGTGATGAGAATGCCAACTCTTGCTGAGTTATGTGAAAAATTATGTGTTAAATCAGTTTTAAGGTCTAAAATTGGCTAAAAACAGGATTTGACAATTTTTGTAATTTGGTCATAACTTACAACTTTAACATTTATTTCTCCCTAGAAGCATCAGGACATGTTGAGGACTACTAAAGATAGTTCTCTAGCATTATAGACCTCACAAACATTAATTCTAGAGTGGTATAGTTGCAAAAAGTTGAAAAAAGCCAAAAACAGGACCCGTTTTTTCACACAGTTTAGGTTGTGAAATGTTGTGCAAGGACAAGGTTAAAGATGGAATTGATATTCCAAAAAAATGTCAAGTTTTTTTCAACTCATGAGACAACTTTCTAGATAGATAGCACCTCCAAATCCATTTTGAAACTCTTGACATAATTCAAGGAAAATGGTCACTTCACAGGACATAAAAGTGTCCCAGAACATAAAAGTGTCCCATTACCAACCTAGTGTTAAAGAGCACATACTACCAGCTGACAATGTGATGCCAGATTCCCGAGATGAAGCAAGAAAGATTTTGCGAAACTTGGGGATGGATTACAATTCTATCCACGCTTGTCCTAATGACTGCATTCTTTTCAGAGGGGAATACATAGACATGGAGAAGTGTCCGAAATGTGATTCCGAAAGATATCGAGTAGATCTCCACGGGACAAAAATTCCACAAAAGGTTTTGCGACATTTTCCTCTGCTTCCTCGCATCAAGCATTTCTTCGAATGTAAGTCCATGGCCGCCCTAGCATCATGGCATGAGGAGAATAAATCTTCGGATGGTGTGCTACGAATTCCTGCAGATTGCGCAGCCTAGAAACATATAGATGGAACATGGTC
The DNA here is from genome assembly GCF_014529385.1 of Adiantum capillus-veneris. Lineage (NCBI taxonomy): Eukaryota > Viridiplantae > Streptophyta > Polypodiopsida > Polypodiales > Pteridaceae > Adiantum > Adiantum capillus-veneris. Next base: position 103,503,735 of record NC_140948.1, on the reverse strand, counting down.
GGATTTTGCCAGGGAAGCTCGAAATTTGCGCTTAGGCCTGGCTATGGATGGCGTAAATCCATTTGGTCAAAGATCAACATCTTACAGTGTATGGCCCGTTGTCATCGTCAACTACAACATTCCCCCGTGGTTGACTACGAAGAAGGGGCACCTATGGCTAAGCTTGATTGTACCAGGGCGATATAAAGTGGGGAATATGGATGTGTATCTTCGTCCACTATTGGAAGAGCTACAACAATTGTGGATTGGCATAGAGGTGGTGGATATGAGCCGACACACAGGACGACGGAATGCTTTGATCAGAGGCATTCTAATGTGGACCATGCATGACTATCCTGGGCTAACGGAATGCTCAGGTGATCTATTGACACTCCTCACTCAGACACTGTAAATCTTGTTTTTTCCCATAGTTGATCTATTATCATGTGTATACATGCAGGGCTTCAAACAAGCGGATACAGAGCATGTGTCACATGTGGACCTAGACTGAATGCACGTAGGGCACCCTCACTGAAGAAGCAAATCTACGAAGGTCATCAAGCGTATCTTCCAGAGAATCATGTGTTACGCGACGGCTTTTTGGGAAGAGACAGTGGTACGTGGAGCGTCATCGCTCTAGCGCATCATTGCGCGTTCCTACTCCATCCGCATCTCCCTCTCTTTCGGAGCATTCGGCGCGCTCCGAAGCTTCGACGTCGGCGAGACGAGCTTCACACTCGTCTAGACACCGACGCTCTAGTGGTGGCGGTGGCGGTTGTTGTGGGGATTCCGCCACCGATGCCTCCACACCGCCTCGTGTTCGACGAGGCTCTTTACCCTCCCCTTCTTTGCCCGCCCCCACACCAGCCACAGCATTGCCATCTACGCCAGGTTTTGCACGGCTGACTGTTCCTAGAAGCTACACACCTCTACCTACTCTGCCAGGAGCCACCCCACTCGACACTCCTCGCTTCGGGGCCTAGACGCCGGTGGAGACACCTGACGTCTGTACCCCCATCGACACGCCGCTAGAGACCCCTGCCGGGACACCCAGGTTCACGCGTCACCGGCCAGAGGGCTTGTCTTACTCTGTCGACTTCAGCGGCGGCATCATCATGGATGATGACGGCAAGAAGGTGATCTCGCGCATGCGTGGTCTTTGCTCTCAGCTGTTTAGACACTACATACTAAACAAATGGAGTGAAGTACCAAGTGATTTAAAAAACAG